>NC_056731.1:611315059-611401027 GCF_019279795.1 Protopterus annectens | reverse complement strand
TTTATCGACATCCACTAAAGGAAAGTGCACTGAAAAGTAGAACACAAAAGACTTTTACAGAGTGCAAAGTTATAAAGGAGTCCGACACCACTAGGGAATATTTATTATTCAAAGATTTTTTTCAGCCAAAAAAGAAGCTAATTGGATGCCAGTTCTGGACCTTTCTTTCCTAAACCAGTTTGTAATAGTGCCAAAGTTCAAAATGCTGTCACCTCACAACTTTTTACCCCCTTCTTCCACATTTAAATTTCCTGGTAACACTAGATTTACAAAGATGCTTATCAACCACAGATAACAGTTCTGGGATTTGTGAAGTGAAATCACTTGGTGGAGACAAAATATCCCCGAATTCAGGTCTCTTCTCCTGCTTCAAGGCAGTCACCACACATACACCTTGGACTTTGTTTAAAGAGCAGTGTCAAGGGGGATAAACGTGAAGGGAACATGGAACAACAAACTCTCTAAATCACCTTTAGTCCCCAGGGCTTCCAGGTTGTTACAGACAATACCGCAGTAATGTGGTACATAAACAAGCAAGAGGGAAACCAGATCTCACCCCCAATGCAGACTAGCCATGTGGATATAGCTTTATTGCACAGTCTCACTGTACAGGCATCCTACATTCCATCAAAGCAAAACTGTGTGGCAGGCAAGCTGAGTAGGACAAAGACATCTAGACACTCACAAATGGAAACCAGATTGAGGATCTACCAAGATTTGATCCATCAGTGGGGAGTTCCTCAAGAAGACCTTTTTGCCTCCTCACTAATCATTTGGCAAAATTCTGCTTCAGAACTCCATGCAAGAAGGCCCAGAAGACCAATGTATTTTCTTTTCATTGAATAAGAATGTTCCTGTATGCTTTTCCACCCTTTCCACCGATATGTAGGGTACTTCTGAAGACACTAAATAATCTTTCAAGATCACTGTGGTAACTCCCTTCTGACCCAGGCAACAGTGGTTCTCCCTTATTTTGAAATTGGCCGTGGGTTATTACCAGCTTCCTCAAAGACTGGATCTACTCATACAAGAACATAGGTGCTTGATACATCTGTGCCCAACTAGCTTCAAATGACTGTCTGGATTATAGGGTCTTAATACTTTTTAGACACCTGTTCGCTGAGGATGTGCAGCAGGTACTAATGGAGGCAAGAAAGCCTGCTGCTAGAAAATCATGTATATTAGAAAAAGGAAAACACTATCTAGTTGGTACCACCAATATAACCAACACCCATTCAGGTCTAATCATGTATATTAGAAAAAGGAAAACACTATCTAGTTGGTACCACCAATATAACCAACACCCATTCAGGGCTAGTGTTTTTCTGGTTTTACAGTATTTTTATGAGTTCCTTTCCTATTGCCTGTCTTACTCTACAAAGGTTTATGACCACCTCAGCATCTTTGCATATGGATTCCCCTCTATTTAAGGCATTCTCTTGTCAAAATGTTTTTGAAAGGGGTAATGTACAACAGATCTCCAAGAAAGCAGTTGGCTCCTCTTTGGGGTCCTAATTTTGAGTTACAGAAGCTAATACTTGCTCTCTTTGAACCAGCTCATTTGATTGACTTGAGGTTCTTAACAAGAAAAACAGATCTGACCCCTGCAAGAAGACTATTGGAATTATGAGCTCTTATGGTCACTCAGCTTTCTCATTTTCCACAGAGATCAGGTTTCTTTGAGAACTTCTTCTTTTAGCTTTTCCCAGTTAGGGGTCACCACAGCAGATCACCTGTCCGCTCATGATTGGTAGTGGAGTTTTACAGTGTCGAGTTGCCAGCCCAGCACCCAGCCTTCCACATAAGGCACACACACATGCCTAGGACCAATTTAGAGTGCCCAATCCACCTACAGCATGTCTTTGGGATGTGGGCAGAAACCAGAGCACCTGGAGGAAACCCATGCAATCACAGGAAGGACATGCAGACTCCACACAGAAGGCACCCCAGCCGAGGATTGAATCAGAGAACCTCTTGCTGTGAGACGACAATGCTAACCACTGCACCACTGCGGCTGCCCTAGGTTTCTTTGAGAACTAATCCTCCTTTTTCTCTAAAGTGATATTTGGGTTTATTTTAAGCCAAACTATCCAACTCCCTATGTTCTTCCCTGAAATCAAAAATGAGGGAGAAGGATACTTCATACCTTGCATGTCCACAGACAACTTTGGTACCATTTTGACAGAACATCTTTCAGAACTTCCAATCAGAAGAAGTGACAACCTGTGGCAAAGCATACTATTTCCAAATGGCTATCTCATGCCATTATCTTTTGTTATTCCCATCCCCACAAAACTCTACCAGGTAGGGTTAAGACATGCTGTCAGTGCATTGGCTTTATCTATGGCATATTGGAAAGGGTTGGACTCTAGAAGTAACTTGGTTCTTTGTTCAAACTTTTGCAAAACACTACAAACTGGACTTCCTCTCCAGGTCTAGGGCAAATGTTGATAGGACCATTCTTCAGGGATTCCTGGAACCTTCCTGTTCCACCTCCCAGTTTTTCTAAGCTAAGATAAACTATCCATTTAACTTAGGCTACTTCAGGAGTGGTCAACATGATGAACACTGTACAGTTCTGTAAGTGAACTTACCATAACAGCAGATGTTTCAGTCAAGGAGAAATAGAAAGAACCCAGGAAAAGATTATGAGTAATGTAGTATGGTATGTACTAGAAATGTTTAAAGAAAAAAAGAACGTATTGAAAAAACATGGAAAGTAAAAAAGTTACAGAAAAAGAGAACAAAGAGTTTGGAAAAGGAGATTTCTTTAAATGACCTAGATAAAGTATTCAGACAAGTAAATATAGATTTGGCTGCAGGACCAGATGGGATATGGTATGAAATGTATAAAAATTTAAGGACTTGGAAAAATAAAATATTTTTAAAGATTTTGAATGAACGGTTAAATGAAGGTTTTACGTATAAAGAATTATGTAGTGAATACTTAATTTCATATGAAAGAAGGAAGATAGAAGACAATTAAAAAACTGAAGACTGATGGTATTGAATAATAGTGATAAGGTATTTATGAAAATAATACAAAAGAGATTTGAAACTAAAATGGAAAATATTATGGAATATAGTATATATTGTATAAAAGGGAAGGGTTGTCAAGAATTATTAATGATAGCTACAGAAATTGTGGATAATATTATGAATACAACAAAGAAGTGAAAATCATGATAGGAGACCTTAATAAGACATTTGATATAATTGGACATGAAATCTTATTAGTAATAATGAAATAATATAATGTAAATGAGAAAGTTAGGAAATTGTGTATGTCAGTGTATAGTAATAATAAAGTAAAAATATGTGTAAATGGCTGGTTAAGTCAAGAGGTGTATATGAAGAGTGGTGGAAGACAGGGATATCCAATGAGTTATGTAAATGTGATAGAATGTGAAATAAATTGCAAAATGAAGGCAGTGGGGTATATAACACCTGAAAGATTAAGAATTTCTAGTTCTGTTAACATATGCAGATGACATTATAATAATGCAAAAAACAAAATATGGATACAATAAGTAATAATTTGCACAAATGAGTGTGTAGAGGTAATAGGCATGGCCTTGAATAAAGAGAAAAGTAAAGGTTTAGGTGACGTAGTAAAGATAGGGGTATATATGTTACAATGAATGAGATTTCTGTGTTAAGTATAACATTTGGGATTAAAGATGTAAGTATACTTCAGTGGGAAAAAACAATAGAAGAGATAAAACAAACCTACCTTTTCTGGAGAACATATAAATTATCATTCAGAAAAAGGCTTATTTGATAAATTCAGTGCTGATAGAAAAATAGCATACTGAACAAGTCCATTTATGTTGTCAACAGTATTTCAAAAGGAATTATTGCAGATAATGGTTTCATTTATATGTTTGTACAAAGTGTTAAAGTAGATAAATGAAAAAGATGAGAGATTAGCAGTAAATTTGTATAAATACAAGTATAATAAATTTTGGGGGATAGAGAAAAAGAGTAAGTATACATGAATAAATGAAATGTTACCAAGAAAAAATATTTTTTTGTGGAAAATGAAAATTAATGATATAGAAAATGATAGAAAAGTATCATATATGAATGTAATGATAAAACATTACCATGTAAAACCATGGTAAAATGTAACAGATGAAAAATAAAACTATAAAAAACAAATGGTGAAATCAGAAGGTGGAATGTCAAGATTTTTTTTTATGGAGACTGGTAATAGATAAATTGCTTTTAAAATGAAATATGCCATATATAAAGAAAAGTGATAGAGTATGCTTACATTGTCAAGAAAAAAACTATGGAACATGTCTTTTTCAAATGTAAAAGAGTACAAAAGTTATGGCGAAAACTATGTAAAGAAGATTTTTTCAACGATATAAAGAAGTAGATAAAATAAATACAGATATGGTTAAATAATGGTTATTGGAGTGCAGGGTGCGCCTTCTGTGTGGAGTCTGCATGTCCTCCCCACAGTTGGATGGTGTTCGAAAGACATGCGTAAATGGGCGTGCCTTCGTTGAAGGTTGGACATTGAGCTGGCACCTCAACGTTCATGAAAATCTACTGCCAATCAGTAGCAGACCGAAGTTCTGCTGTGGCGACCCCTAACTGGGAAAAGCCAAAAGACATCATAAGAACAGAAGTAAAGAATATGTTAAAAGAATCGATAAAAAGGTTATTTTATGTCCTATGGGTTATATGTCATGGAAAGAATAAATGAAATTTATGTTTAATGGTAAATGGATTTTAGTAACGATATTAAGTAAAATCAGATCGGGAGGTTATGGCAAAACCTCCCCTAATAGGGATGAAAATTTAGTATGATTGTAAAGGAAATTATGAATATGTGTAAACAGATATGTATAGCTGTGGGTCTAGGACAGTCTACCGAAAGACTGTTTCACCGAAAGTGAAATGGGCTGTCACAGTTTCCCGAAAGCAATTTCTATCGAAAAAAGTGCTTTTGCAAAACTTTCATCAAAGTACAGGGAATCTGGGCAAAAGTGGTAGTGGGCGAGATCGGACTACAGTGGGGATAAGGGAATATTCCCTTATCCCCACTGTAGTGCCATCTCGGAGTGAGAATATAAAAGTAAGGGGGTGTGGGGGGTGCAGGGGGCCCCCCTGCATAAACATGGTGTGTGTGTTTATTTTTTGTTTTTGTGTGTGTCTGTGTGTGTGTTTTACTTTTTGCTTACCGAAACTGCTTTTTCGGTGAAAGCAGTTTCGGTAAACGGTGTTCGGTAGGGTTGGATTCGGACAGCTGGTCTTTCTATCAACTGTCCTAGATCCATAGCTATATATTTGTACATTTGTAAATATTTTGTAAATAAGAGCTCTTTTGTATATAAAGAAACCCTCCCCCTTTTGATAAATGCCATGGGATCTTTTACTCCCACCTAAGCTACCATCAACTCAGGCAGATGGGACCTTGGTTTAATGTCTCATCTGAAGATAACTTTATAAGTATCGTCTTCCACCTGTAGACCTTCCTGTAATGGCACATGTCCTGATCTGCTATGACATGCTGTATATGGGGCTTCCAGATAATGAGCTCAAATTCCATGACCCAAATACATTATAGTTTATTTATTTATTACATTGTAACTTATGAGCACATCATGTTGCCAGTATACTATGCCAGTTCTGCATGAGATACACTGGCTGATATTTCAATAGAGGATCATTTTTAGTTCTAGTCTTGGATTATTTGGTTTTGAACAACTTGGCTCCCCATCCTGTCTGATCTTCATCCTTGGTATTGACAACCAGTTTCCTGTATTCAGCCACTCATAAGCTTCTGTCTTTTACAAGGATTCAGTTGGAGTGTTTTGGTATTTGCATCTTTGCTTTTAAAGTTCTGTACCTCATCATTGTGTTACCTAGCTGGCTGAAGGAGTCCCCGACTTTGAACACCTTCCAATGCTCTCTCAAGTCACATTTTTTTTGTTTAATTTGTCATGCATGTTTTTTGTTATTGGAATTTTACATTTGCTATTGCTTTATTTGATGACTGTCTTTGAATACAGTAATTTTTTTTAGAATTATTCATAATTCAATTTTATAGAATGTTTGGTTTTTGATTGCGTGAACTAGAAATTGAACTGTACTACTGAGGGATGCAGCGTTGGCCTCACATGTCATACTTCAGCTTCATTTCACAATTATTTTATGTCAAACTTTTCATAATAAAGCACTTGCCAAGAAGTACAGGAAACAACAAAAATAAGGTCACAGCAGCTTTTGCATGGACATTGTTGATGAATGGAAGGAAAAAAAAAAAGAAAAAAGTTTCCAATCATGATGGTAAAGAGGAATTTTTATGATGTTTTCCAATGGGACAGATTCTGAGCATGCTGACAGCTCTTCGTAGTCATACAAGTTTTCCCAGTGAGATTGCATTCACTGAGACATTTAACAACATGGGTGATTTTCAAATGTATTTTCTTTGTATTAAATTCAGCTTCTGTCTCACAGTGTTCATTATCTCTTACAGTTCATTAACAAACTGTAGCTATGAATATCAGTAACATCTTTATATAGCCGCTGTATTCATATTTAATACTGTTAATTTTTTCAATCTTCTTTGATGTTTTCTAGTCTGCAATGTAATTTGTATATTTGTATAATGTTGTTGTTGTATCTTTCGGCTTTTCCCGGTTAGGGGTTGCCACAGCGGAACTCCGGTCCGCTAATTATTGGCAGTAGATTTTTACGTACCGAGTTGCCAGCCCTGATGTACAACCTTCAATGAAGGTACACCCATTCACGCATGTCTCCACACAGAAGACACTTTAGCTGAGAATCGAACAGGACAACGTCTTACTGTGAGGCGACAACGCTACCACAGCACCACCACCGCAGCTATATTTTATAAAAATTAAAGTGTCGTTTGTTAATCATGTTTCTGAATATTCATCAGTTGTTTTTAACTCTGTAGCTGTATTTACTTTAACAGCAGATACTAAAATGATTTTATTGGTATTGTTTCTTTTAGTCCATTCTAGGTAATTTCCTCTTATCCCAGTTAAGGAAAAAATGTGAAATCAGTTCATATTTCGTGAACTTTTACTATTCTTTTTTTTGCATATCATAATCCATCGATGCTTTAACTTTATTTAAGAAATACGTATTTAATCAACATATTTCTATACATATCTCCAGCAAGTTCATTGTATTATTATTTTTCTTTCTGAAGTCTTTTTCAAGAAAAACAATACCAGTGGAATAGTCTTATGTGCTAATTCATTCTCCATTTTTATACATATATATATCTCTCTTTCTCTGTCCATCCCGCTCTCTTTCTATATATATATGTATATGTATGTATATAAATGTGTCTGCGTGCGCATGCGTGCATGTGTGTGTGTGTGCATGTGTGTGTGTATAAAATGTCCATTTTACAATTTTATGACACCTTTCCTATGCTGCCGCCACCTGTTATTGCTCATTTAGCTTTGGATTCTAATTAATTTTAGTTCTGTAGTTTATGTATGTTGTGGAAGACTAGCGTTTGATTCCCCAAGAGGCGCTACAGTGCTTGTGTTTTGTAATTAAAAATTTTGCACTCATCTTGATTCATAATAATATGTAATTACACAAACTTCATTAAGAAAGAAAAACAGAGTAGAACATGTGTTTCTTTTGACATAGTAAGGCTGAGTCTGTTTCTGGAGCACATAAATAATGGTTTTCATTCTAATAAGGAATACTTTATATTTTTAAACAAGTACATTAAGTAGTACAGCATGTAACATTGTTACATCACAGCAAGAGGTTCTCAGGTTCAATTCTCACCTGGGATATCTTATGTATGGAGTCTGCATGCCCTCCCTGCTTTTGCGTCAGTTATCTGGAGGTGCTCCAGTTTCCTCTCACATTCCAAAAACATGCAATAAATGGACTGGACACTAAACTGGCCATAGGTGTGAGTGTGCACGTTTGTGTTGTATGGAAGTGCAACCTTAGCAGGGCTAGCCACCCAGAAATGGCTCTAGATGATGGTCACTAGTTAAGTGATACACTGACCCTATGTGCAAAAATGGGAAAAAAGATGGTTATGGATGGACTGATAAATTTACTTGAAAGGATATGCTCTGGTTCCTCATGGCAGAAAGCAATACACTGAACAGTATCTGATTAGAGTAGTTAAGATTAAGTTATTCTCTCTTACTTGGGAAGTATATAAAAGAACTATTATTTTTGTTAAAGTTTGTCATTCACTTTACATGAAATGATCTGTTCATAGATTTGATGCTAAATGTAGAAATGATATCAGTTCTGTAAATATCTGTTCCTCATAGCTAAACCACAGTTGGTTTAATATTGTTTCAGTAAGCTAAGCCACCGTGACCAAAGTTTTGGTTCCTCAAATTCTCTTCAAACAGATTGACTAACATGAAAAAGTCTTCAATTTTGCACTGGTTATGCAAGGGCAAATGCAACACAAGTGTATGAAACTACTGGGCGCTATCACTTGTTAAGAAAATGAGGTATAAATTGTCAAATGATCATTTTAAATGGAAAAATGTAGTAACTAGTTAGTTTTCTTAAACAAAGCTAAGGGTACCTACTTCTTCATAGTTCATAGTTCATAGTTTAGTACTAAGCTAACTGCCCCAGTGAGCCATTTTAAGCCTAGCCAATTATCCCTTGTGAGATTCAAATCCTGCACCTTGTGTTTGTAAGGCAAACACCTTAGCCATTAAGCCACCCTCCCACCCCTATTTTAAAATAATAATCCCCATATGACTGTATACAGGTAATAGTCAAATGTGAATGGGAACACCCCTCATCGTGGAGTATGGACTATAACAACCCCACCCATAATATGTAATGCCAACAGAATAAGCTGCTGACAGGTGCCCAAACACCTGTGTCTATAAACACAGGTAAAACTTCAAAATAGGGAGATAATCCCTGTCCATATGCTTCATCTGACATTTGACCTTGGCCAGGGAAGTTCCGTTCACCAGGTGGACAAGCCTAAACCCAGATCATTACATGAACACCCTGTGACTCTTCTCAGTCAGGGACTGGGATGACAGTAAAAAAGACCTTGTTGAGAATGGAGAATTTTTGTGACAAAGCTTGAAAAATACATCTTGTTATCAAAACACCAGCAGACTTCCTCATTGTCAACAGTTTACTTTTCCAGTATTGTAAAAATTGTATTACATTTTTGCAATAATAATAACAATAATGACAGCAACGTCTTTAATCAAGACATCAGCACTTAAAGAACTTAAAAAGGTCTGTTATTCTTTGTTAGTCTGCTTTTTTATTCCCCTTCAATTCTATTAAAGTATAATTCAGAACTGCTTTTCCCATCTGGTGTGTCTTCTGTAGTATGCTGTTTTTTTAATTATTCACCTTCTTTTTCATAAACTTTGGTTAATGCAAGTTAATTAACAGTGGCATTCTGTAGTTAGTTAGGTATCCAGGTCATGATAGCAGTTAGTACAAACTGGCAGCAGCAAATATAAGTTTTGGTAGTACAGGCACACTGCTTGGATTCAGAGTAAACCTACAGAAAACCATACCTGGACAGTGATTGCAGACAAACTTAAAGGAAAGAAGAGGCTGGAGTCCTTGATTTTAATTTGTTTGTTTACAGTGTTACAGAGTGAGCTGTATTATTTTTCTTGCTTGTATTTTAGGGTCTATATTACAACACTGAAAGGGATAAATATCGAACACTCACATGAGTGAATATGCAGGAACTTGATGTTTTTTTTTTTTTTTGATTGCAGTACAGTGAAGATCGGAATATTTGCCCTTTCTTCACTGTAGTGCGATCTCGGAGTTGGAATATATATTTAGTGGGGGGTGTGGGGGGCTGTAGCAATGTTGAATTTCTGTATTTGCGCTCATGTGAGCATTCGATATTTATCCCTTTCGGTGTTCTAATATAGACCCATATTTTAAATGTTACAAAATCATTAAGTAGTTTTTCTTAGTGTTTTCATATTAATTTGTGTTTTTTTTTATGTTTTATTTAGAGTTCCTAAGGCATTAGTAATTTGACATTAGTTCATTTGTTATGTTTTATTTATAATTTCAGGCAGAAAAAAATATACAAAAAGTAAATGATAGGCTTAAAATGTGAGACTATGCATTGAAATGTTCTCTATTCTCAGTTGATTAGGAATAAAAACAGTCTAGAAAAAATACAAAAATTATCAGAAAAGAGGAAACGTCTCTCCATTAGGGGAAGCAGGATGAAAATGTGCATCTGTCCTTGCAAGTTCAAAGAAATATACAGTATGTGTCTATATGTATAAATGAAAGAAAACAAATAACTCTTATTTTCTTGGTGAGAAGTTTGCCTACAAAGAGATACTGGATGAGTGTGAAACTTGTAATGTGTTTAATCGTGCTTGTAATTGTAGCTGTAGTGTCTGTAATTGTTTCTCATGGAGCTTTTCCCCTGGGCCTCCACTGAAAATGGGTTCCTGACCAGACTTTCCTAGTCAATAAATAAATAAATAAATAATAAATAATTGTTAAAGGAACAGGTCTTAAATTCCAAGGCCAAATCATAGCCTCTATAGGACCAGACAACATCCCGGGTTGTATTCTACATGGGTTAAAACAGGAATTAGCATCACCATTGGGCACGCTTTTCAATGACAGCCTAAGCACTGGCTTCATCCCAGTGGAATGGAAAACAGCTACAATCATCCCTTTGCACAAAGGGGGTGCATCCACGGACCCTGGGACCCATTAGCCTGACCAGCCTTATCTGTAAGGCCATAGAATGAATCATCATGGACCTTATTAACAATGATCTCCAAATGCTTGACCCCACCCAGTTTGGCTTTGTCAAGGGGAGATCATGCCTGTCAACATCCTTCAAGAAGGTCTTACGCAGACTAATGACTGGTGCCAAAGTCATGGTCTTAAACTTAATGCAAAAAAATGCATTATCTTCCCCTTTGGCAAGGGTGATGTTCCTGCAGACTACCGCATCAATAGCAATTACCTAAGCACACAGTCAGTGGTGAGAGATCTGGGCACAAAGGTCGACAACAACCTTAACTTCAATCACCATGTCTCCACAGTAGTAAGAATGGCATTTTATATTGCTCATTTCATGAGTAAGGGCATTGCCTCTGGAAAAAAAGAGGTTATAACTCCCCTGTACTGTTCCCCCATCAGGCCAGTAATAGAGTACAATGCTTCCTTTGGTATGCTCCTTTCCAAACACCTGCAGCAATTGGAGTGACCACAAACGTTCCTTACAAAGAAAATTCAGGGTCTTCAAGATCTGTCTTTTGCAGACAGACTGAAATCACTGTCACTTTACTCTGTGTCGTACATATTGCTCAGAGGCAACCTGTGCCTTGCATATAGAGCAGTCTCTGACCCAGCTTTAATGGAAATGCTCCACATTCGCAAGTTAAACGACACATGGGTCACTCGCTCAAAGGATCTTAAACCTGGTATGTGACATTAACAGAATTTGTCGGAGACACAGATTTGTCTCACAGAAGTTGCACACTTTTGGAACAAGCTTCCTATTCATGTTAAAGAATGCCCCACGTTGGCCCTATTTAAGCATAATTTGGATGATTGGATGAGTAACCAGAAATTCATCTGGGGGTTCCACCTGCATCCCTCTTGAACTGGGCAATAAGTGCTGATTTTAGTGTCTGCTTGAACCAGACACCCTGATGAACATGGGTTGAACTTGGTTAGGCTTGTAAGGGCCCTAAGGCCATTAGCCTCATAACCTCCTATGATTCTATGAAAGCAGCTTTTGACACGTGGACATCTGGACTTTTCAGTTTTTTTTTTAAAATATACTGAGTTAAGTAATTGCATTACTTAGGTTTTTAAACTGCATCTTAGATTTATGAGTTACTTGTGCCAAAAAAGGTGGCCTGAGTTTCTCAGTTATATTCCAACATACACACACACACACACACACACACACACACACACACACACACACACACACACACACACACACACACACATGCATGCACGCACGCATGCACACGCACACGCACACACACACACATGCGTGTGTGTGTGTGTGTGTGTGTGTATATATATATATATATATATGTGCGTGTATGTATGTAGAGAGAGAGAGAGGGAGAGGGAGTTTTCACTGTGTGATACCTTAAACCTCTTGTATTAGAGGCACATGGATATATGCAAATGACCCTTAAAGGACATTAAGTGTTTCAGCTGTATGTCTAAACTACCTTGTGTTCTTAAGGGGTTATTTGCATATATCCCATGGGCCTCTACTACAAGAAGTTTGAGATATTACACAGTGAAAAGTCTAGCTTGACTAGGTTTTTCTTGTATTTTTTACTAATTGATTTGTCTGTGTGACCTTTTCAGTCTTTGATTTACTTGTTAGTTGGGACATTTTGCAGACATCTTAATGGTTATGGACATCAGCTGGGTATAAAGATCCTGTGTTTCTAGAATATCACAAAAACAGTCCACTTTTGCTTTGCTGATGAGGTAATAAGAAGGCTGAAACATGACTGTCAATGGCTAGTGGGGGTTGTTTTTATTGCCCTCATTGCATCTGCAAAGATTTAAAAAAGTAAAACGTCACTGACATTTAGAAGTTTTATAGCTGAAGCAGTTAATGTCCTTTTGGAGTCATTTCTGTATATTCCATGGGCCTCTATTACAAGAGGTCTAAGGTATCACACAGCAAATACTCTAGATTGGCTAGTTTTTTTTTCTTGTAGGTTTTACTAATTGGTTTGTCTATGTGACCTTTTTACTCTTTAAATTATATAAATATACATATCTGTATAAAAAATAACAACAAAAAATGTGTTTTATATGTCTTATAACACACAATATGCTGAATTATAATTCATTCTCTTCAGTCCTTGAGACAGAAGGATGTTGACA
Source organism: Protopterus annectens (assembly GCF_019279795.1). Taxonomy (NCBI): domain Eukaryota; kingdom Metazoa; phylum Chordata; order Ceratodontiformes; family Protopteridae; genus Protopterus; species Protopterus annectens. The sequence goes on along the minus strand of NC_056731.1, from coordinate 611,388,142 downwards.
GTGAGCAGTACTGAAAAACATGGTACTCGGTTGTGTAAGACTGGTACATGGTAAAATCCACATGTACCACATGCAAATCCTTAATGTGCATCATGCTTTCAAAACACAGGTACTGCATACTTGGAAGAGTCAAGGTGTGCATTAGGTATGCAAATAACTACCCAACCCTAGGTCCACTATTCCCAGTATGCAAATTAGGATAGATGGAATCATTCAATCTAACCTGCCATTTCATTTCTAAAAACTCAAGATAATCATCAGAGGGACCCCCTCTTGACCCAAGGTCTACATTATCAATCACACAAAACTTAAAAGTGTGGTTGGGATAGTCTCTAATATGCCTAAACAAGGCATTGTTTTCATTTTTATTAAGAATGTCATAATTATGCTGCTACACTCTCTGCTTAATGGCCGTCTTGGTTTTACCCACATCTATCCTGGACTCAGTGATAGAATTACACATTGTCCCTTACTGAAATTAAAATCTGCTTTTTGCATTTAGCAGTTTTAAAGTATATCAACATAAGGTTTTTATTTCATGAATACAATGGGCTAAATTATTATTCTTCAGGTCTAAATGTTATTACTATGAATACATTTTAGTTTTTATGAAGTGTTTTCATGAGATTTACTCAGGATTTTTGTTTTATGTGGCTTGTATCAATTAAGGGTGGGGACTTGATTAGTGTTCAATTAATTATTGTGCAGGAGGTTGTGTGTGTGTGTGTATATATATATATATATATATATATATATATATATATGGTTCCCTATCAGAAGCCTGAAACACTATAAGCCTGAAAATCAAAATCCTGAAAACTAAAGCCTGAAAATTCAAAATCCCGAAAACCCAAAATCCTGAAACTCAAAATCCTGAAAACACAAATAATGCTAATATGTCACTATAAAGACACTAATGTCTACCAACTGACCCTGACCCTAACCCTAACCCTAAGGTCCGTCACTATCGCACACTCATCTGACCCGTGCCCTAACCCTAACTCACTTAAACCGCCCCTAACCCCAATATTTGTCACTATTGCATACATGCCTAACCTGCGCCCTAACCCTAACTCACTTAAACCGCCCCTAACCCTAACATAAAACCAACCGCACACTTACCTGAACCCAACGCATGACCTAACACCACAGGGCTAACAATAGCAAAGCCACAATGATGTCAGTATGTCCATTTTGTGTTTTCAGGATTTTGAGTTTCAGAATTTTGGGCTTTCGGGATTTTGAATTTTCAGGCTTTAGTTTTCAGGATTTTGATTTTCAGGCTTATAGTGTTTCAGGCTTTTGATAGGGAACCGTATATATATATATATATATATATATATATATATATATATATATAATATATATATATATATATATATGTGTGTGTGTAGGGAAGTTGGTGTTCTGTTAACTTATTCTGAAGAAGTCTTGTATTTGGAGATGAAAGCGCTCAATAAATTTTACTTTTCGTACCTGTGGAGTTTGGCTGCTTACTTCTACTTCCTTTATTATTCTTGGTTCTTGTCTTTGGGGTTCAAGTGGTTTTGCTGATGGAAGGAGGAGAACAGCAGTCTAGCATACAGGGAAATGATTTACAGCCACTTTTAGCTTCTATTGCATCACTTACATCGGTGGTGGCTGAATTAACTGCCAAAGTGGATGGGCTTATTGGTAAAAAAAGAAGGAAGAGCTGAAGAGCGACCTTTTTCTCCCCTATCTCAAAGTTCGGGAAGTTTTTCTGTCACCCTTGCACAGAGATCTCCTGGTACGGCTGGGAGAGACCAGAGGAATAGTACTGCATCAGCTAATGTTAACTGTTCCAATGGAGACAGTGATTGTCATAATCCTCCAGGAAGCAGTTAAGCGAGTGGAAGTGATTTTTTAATCACTGAATGACTGATGAGTGACATGTTATGTGGATATGAAAACGCCAACAGGGGAGACAATTTTAGATCTTTAGACATGTAGATCAACAAATTTTGGGAACTTGTTCTTCAATAAAAAAACTTCAACTTGAAAACTGTTATTTGGGAAAATGTCTTTGGCATGAGCATGTTCCTAAGGGGCTATGAATGTGGAGATACTCCACAGGACTTGAAAAAGATTCACCCTTGCATCGAGAACTGATTTCATTATTTAACAGGCAAGGGTGTGATTTGCTTAAGATTTTAATGGCTGATAATGTTTCTAAAATGTCAAATCTGAATGTGAATATTTGCAAGTTGGATGCTAGTATCAGTAATGATTTATTATTTGTGCATAAAACTAATGAGTTTAGATCTGTTATCAACAGTGTTGATAAAACTGTGCTTGAATTAAAAATGAGGAAAGACAAAAACTTGGTTAGGGACAAAAGTGATTATGATAGTGGAAGAGCTTATCCTGACCCGCCTTTAGGGCAACAAAAGATGCAAGAGGGGGAAACATTTAACACTGGTGTGGATGTTGAAAGTGAAGTAGTGGAAGAGGCACATTACAATGAGAACTACCCTTTAGGGAACCCGCCGTTATGGAGGTCCCAGAGAATAATGAATCAGAGGAATGGGTAACATCAAAATGTGTACCAGGACACAGGATTATCAGAAGAAGGGAAAAAGGGGGGCAGGGGAGGGGGACAGGATCAGACACACTACAGGAACTAATTGTTAACAGTGACGCTGAATATGATGGCATCTGTTCTATAGTGAATAATGATGACAATGATTTTAAGATATAGAATTTAAGTTAGGCATCCATCATGACAGTTTGGGCAAATCTGTTTGAAAGGGGGCTGAATTTTGTACTGGCCAGGAAGGCCAACGTGGTAGAGAATATCCTGCAGTTAAAAATATTTAGTAGGAAACTGAATTTAGCTCTGCATTTCAGACATAATAGCAATGAGAAGCCCCCACTATGTAACAATTTAAAGTGACCAAGGACATTTATCCCCCCTATACACCCTATAGTTGGATTATTTGAGAAGTTATGTGAAACGGACAGCAGGGAAAACAATTGTATGACATCCTTGAATGATGGCACTAACCTGTCCCAAGATGAACTAGAATTGTTAAAACACATTACTGTGAATAAAACAATTAGGATTATGAAGCTGGACAAGGGCGGTGGGCTAGTGATTATGGACACGAATGACTATATTGGGAGGATGTTTGAGATTTTATATAGTGACACCTATATAGAAATTTCCTGTAATGAGCTCAATATTGCATACAGAAACATAGACTTAGCGATTGATGAGCTTATATTAAACGGGCAGATCACCTTACAGGAACATGTCTTCCAGAGTACAACCCATCCTAGGATTCCGACTATTTTCGGAATTCCCAAGATTCATAAAAGTGTCAATAATACACCACTCTGCCTGATTGTGGATGCCAAAGCATCCAAGATGTTTTGTCTGGCTAAATTTATTGATCATAGGTTCATAGGTTCATAGATTCATAGGTTCATAGGTTCATACTAGGCTATCATAAAGTGAAGAATGTATTAGAGCAAATACCCTTTTTGTTCGAGGACTCCTGGGACTTCTTATCAAAGATAAGGCAGGACTTATGTGATGATAGGTTACTTATGATTACCATAGACATTTGTGACCTATTCTCTTTGATCCTACATAATCAGGGAATTGAATGGTTTTATAATTTTTTTGTGTACTAACACTAATCCAGATCACAACACTATTCTTACAGTTAGGACATGCATGGTACTTGTATTAGACAACAATTTCCTGATATTTGAAGGGCAGCTTTTTAAGCAAACACGGGGTGGCTATGGGTGCTTGTTGTGCCCCGGTGTTTGCTAATATAGTTTTAGCCCAATGGGAAGACTTGTTTGTCCTGAATTCTCCTTACAGGAATTCTTGGGTACTCTATGGTCGTTACTCGGATGATATAGTCCTGTTGTGGGAAGAAGGGAGGGAGCAATTGGAGAACTTCTTTGAATATCTTAACAACACTACCTCATTCTTGAGATTCACAATGAGTGTTGATGACACTAGGCTTAACTATTTAGATGTTACGTTAAGAAAGGACTACAACAAAAGGTTTATGTCTGTGTTATATAGGAAGCCCACATACTCGAACATGCTTTTGCATTATGACAGTTGGCATCCCATACATCAGAAGAAGGCCCTAGTTAAAGGGCAATACGTGAGACTAGCTGGTGTCAGAAAACGACAAATTTATTGATGAATGTATGGTATTATTGGAGATGTTAACAAAAAGGGGCTATCCTGAACAATTTGTCAAAAATAACAAGGACGAGGTTGTCAACAAGAGAATTGATGGTGTTTATTGTATTCTTTTGGTTAACAGAGATGGGATGGGACAAAATGCTTCCCTTGAAAAGGCTAACAGCTTTGAGAGGGCTTTAGTGTTACCATTTACATTTTTCTTTGACATCCGTAACATTGTTTTCAAACACTGGAGTGTATTTACACTTGAACAAGAGTTAATTACTGTTCTGGGTAACACTCCTACTATTGTATATAAGAAGGAGACCTCACTTAAAGGTATGTTGGAATGAGTTCAGACACCTTTTATGGATGGTGGTTGTTTTAAATGTGTTAGATGCCCTCAGTGTAAGTTTATGTTGGAAGCAAAACAGGTCACAATTCCTCACTTTGGGGTAATAAAACCAAGGAGAAAATATTTCCGTTATTCTAAGGGGGTAGTTTATGTTGCTATTTGCCAGCTCTGCGAAGGGTTATATGTGGGTAAGACCAAGAGGGCCATTAAGCAGAGTGTGTATCAGCATAATTATGACATTCTTAACAAAAATTAAAACAATGCCTTGTTTAGGCATATTAGAGACTATCCTAACCACACTTTTAAGTTTTGTGTGATTGATAATGTAGATCTTGGGTCAAGAGGGGGTCCCTCTGATGATTATCTTGAGTTTTTAGAAATGAAATGGCAGGTTAGATTGAATGCTTCCATCTATCCTGGACTCAATGATGTAATTATACTTTGTCCCTTACTGAAGTTAAAAATCTGCTTTTTGCATTTAGCAGTTTTAATGTATGTCAACATAAGGATTTTATTTCATGAATACAGTGGGCTAAATTATTATTCTTCAGGTCTAAATGTTAGTATAAATACATTTTAGTTTTTATGAAGTGTTTTCATGAGATTTAATCAGGATTTTTGTTTTATGTGACTTGTATCAATGAAGGGTGGGGACTTGATTAGTGTTCAATTAATTCTTGTGCAGGAGGTTGTGTGTGTATATATAGGGAAGTTTGTGTTCTGTTAACTTATTCTGAAGAAGTCTTGTATTTGGAGACGAAAGCGCTCAATAAATTTTACTTTTCGTAGCTGTGGAGTTTGGCTGCTTACTTCTACTTCCTTTATTATTAAAAATGTATCTGTAAAGTTGATTGTGTTAAACATGCATCAACAGTAGGTCCCACTGGACAGAAAAGAGATATACATGTATGTCAGACAGTATTATTATAACTGATTAAGTGTGTATGTTTTAACAGAGAATTCTGGAAGGGAAGAGGTTAATCTTAGTCCAGTTAATTTTGAAAAAAATAGGTTGAAAATTAAATGGGTTGGTTTATGCCATAAATATTTTATCTTTCGTGTCTGATTGCAGACAGAGACAAAAATGTCTAGGAAAACCAGGACTAGGTATCTTACTGTATTGTCCTTGGAGGTGAACTAATTGCTACACTTGAAGGATGGAAATTTTTGAAATTGTTTTATAGCTTTCAGATGTTGCAGCAGATCTTAGCAAAGCTCTAGATTTGTATTGTACCAGGTCAGGTGGTCAGATGTGATGTCATTCTATATCCAGCACTGAAATTATTTTTTTTTTAGATATTAGGGAAAGAGATTCTGGAACTCTCACAGCAGCACTTTGGAACCTGACAGACCTCGATGCTTTGCCAGAGATGGCCTGCATCTGTTACCCCTGTGTTTCCAGGTACTGGCTAAGGCTCTTGCCACCATTATAGTGCCATTTTTAGGCAGTGCTCCAAAGACAAAATTACCACCATAACAGCTATAAGCAATTGCAATCTGAAGGTTATGCTGCTCAATGCTAGAAGTCTAAATCTCAAGATGCACTCACTTGAAGCACTCCTTAAAATGGAGAACATTGACATTTCTGCTTTAATGGAGACCTAGTTTAAAGCAGCAGAAAGCACCCCTGTGCTACCAGGCTATAACTTATTCCACACCTTTTGGCCCCAGAACATGGACTGAAGCTCCAAAGGCAGTGGTGTCTCCATATTCATAAAGGATATGGACACCTAAAGACTAGTAGCCCAGCATAACACATCTGAGACACTCCAGGTACAACTAAAATTTGGTAAGACGGTGATTCAGGTTGTAGCCTGCTATAGGTCCCGAACCATGTCCCAAGACTCTCACTCTACATTCCTAAGCACCCTGGAAACTATTAAGATCCAACTCAACACTCTCATACTAGGTGACTTCAACTACCCCTCCATCAACTGGGAAAACTACTCATGCACCAATGCACTGGCCCAACGCTTCCTGGAATTCATCAATTCCAATGCCCTGGACCAGCTCATTCTTACCCCCACTAGAGGAAGTAACATCCTTGACCTGGTTATTACTAACATGGGCAACCATTATTGTACATCAATAGTCAGTTCCTCCCTGGTTAGATCCGACTATAAATTAATCACCATGGAAATCCACATCTCACCCACACCCCCCACAAAGGTATCCACCACGAAAAACTTCTCCAAAGCTGACTTTTGACTCCTAAAAACAGAGGTGGTTAACTTCACGGCACCCATGCCAATGGAAAATAGATTCATGACTTGCAAATCATACACCAATCCACTGCACGAACACGTACATAAATGCATGGAACTAGCCATACCCAACAGAACTGAGATGTTCTCCTCCAAAAAAGGAAGCCAATCTGGTGGTCCCCCGCCATTAATAAACTCTACAACAGAAGGAAGAAACTGTTATAGAAAAAGGTGAAGCCCCAAGAATGGAAAAATTCCCTTATTAGCCTCATCAAAACCTCCAAAGCCAGCAATGAAAGCAGAATTGTGGCAGATACTAAAAACAACCAACTTGATATAGTTATATCAAGAATCTCCATGGCAGTACCCAGAGTTACTGCACAATGGTACCTCATATACTGAGCCAACAGATATTGCCAACATACTGGCTGACAGATTCAGTGCCAACTTTACCCTTCTCTCCCCCTCCAAAGGACCAATCTCAACAACAGAAGAATGCCAGGCACCCAGCATTACTGTAGCACAGGTTAAAGCTGCATTGTCCAAGCCCAAGAATACAGCTTCCATGGGACCCAACAATATCCCTGGCTGTGTTCTACATGAATTACAAAGTGAACTGGCACCACATCTGTGTGCCCTGTTCACTCACAGCCTTACCTCAGGCTTTGTCCCTACTGAATGGCACACTGCTACAGTCATCCCTCTCTATAAAGGAGGAGCGACTACAGACCCTGGAAATTATCACCCCATTAGCCTGACAAGTCTGATATGTAAGGCTATGGAGCACATCATCATGGACCTAATTAACAAGGATATAGGGAATCTCCAAACTCTAGATCCAACACAATTTGGTTTTGTGAAAGGTAGATTATGCCTGCTCAACCTGGTTGACTTCTTTGAGTCAGTCAACAGAGCTGTGGATGAGTGTAAGGAAATTCATACGGCCTACCTCAATCTGGCCAAGGCCTATGATACCATTCCTCACTCAGGAATTATTGATAAACTCACCAAACTAGGCATCAACACCTAAATCATTAGGTGGGTTGCAAATTGGCTCACAGATAGAACCCACAGTGTGAAAGTAGCAGACTCCAAGTCTGCCGAACAGTCACAAGTGGAGTCCCACAGGGATTGGTCCAGGGTCCTCTCCTGTTTGGCATCCACTTTTCAGAAGTCCAGGCCAACACAAAGAGCTTCTAGCTGACCAAGTTCGTAGATGACTGCAAGCTGGGAGCCATTATTAACTCCCCAAGTGATGCAGACATCTTACAGAAAGGCCTCACTGAGACCAATGACTGGTGTCAAAACCAAGGCCTTAAGCTTAATGCCAAAAAAATGCTTCATCATCCCCTTTGGAAAAAACTCAGTTCCCACTAATTACCACATGGATGGGAGCCAACTGAACATTGAAGGCATTATAAGAGATCTGGGGACACAGTTTGACAAAAACCTCTACTTCGATCACAACATTGTCACTGTAGTCAGAAAGTCCTTCTATGTGGCACATCACATTACCAAGGGTTTTGCATTCAGGAAGAAAGAGGTCATAATTTCTCTCTTCTCTTCCCTTATTAGACTAATCATAGAGTATAATGCCCCATTTGGCATGTACCTCACTAGACACCTGCAACAGCTGGACAGGCCACAAACATATTTCACAAAGAGGATCCTAGGCCTTAAACACATGTCCTACATGGACAGACTCAAAAAACTCCAGCTATTCTCTGTATCATATCGTCTACTAAGAGGCAATCTCTGCTTGACTTACAAAGCCATGTCTGACCCAGCTCTGTTAGAAATGCTACATGTAATGAAATCCCAATCCCTCCATACCACACGGTGCAGAGACCTCAACCTCATTAGCACAATCAACAGAACACGCTGGAGGGACAGGTTCATAACCCAGAGACTGCCCATGCTCTGGAATAGACTTCTCATACATGTCAAGCAGAGCACCTCACTGGCCCTCTTCAAGAGAAATCTTGATGACTAGATGTGAAATAGAAAGTTCACCCTGGGGATCACTCCAGTGGTTCTATATTGCCCACCTTATCATGAAGGGTTTCACATCTAGATCAAGAGAGGTCATTGTGCCCCTGTACTCTTCTCTTATCAGGCCAATGATTGAGTACAATGCCCCATTTGGGATGTATCTTACCCGACACCTGCAGCAGTTGGAAAGACCCCAAAAGTTCCTCACCAAGAGGATAAAGGGTCTTAAACATATGTCATATGCTGCCCGACTGAAAAAACTCCAGCTCTATTCAGTCGCATACCGCCTACTCAGAGGTGATCTGTGCCTGACGTACAAGGCCATGTCCAATCCGGAATTAATGGACATGCTCCACCTCAGTAAATCCAAATCCACCAGAGCCATGAGAGCAAGAGACTTAAACCTCAACACAGAAATAATTAGGACGTGCTGGAGGGACAGATTCATAACCCAGAGGCTCCCTACACTCTGGAACAGAATCCCAATCCATGTTAGGCAGAGCCCCTCACTAACTCTATTCAAGAGAAATCTTGACGAGTGGATGGGAGATCGTAGGTTTACCCGGGGGGTCATCTCTGTGTCACTACTAGACAGAGGCACAGTAAACTAAACCCTAAAAGGGCATAGTATTCTCATCCTAAGGGGTGGTGAAAGCCACACACACTCTGGCTGGGCTTATAAATGCCCTAGGGCAGATAGCCTAGTACGAACCTATGAACCTATGAACCTACTTGATAGAGGCACTGGGAACTAACATTGGGTGGCACAATGCCAGGGAACTTCTATGGGCTAGGCTTGTAAAGGCTCCAGGGCCATTAGCCTAGTACACACCTATGAACCTATGAAAAATCTCTCACAGATATCGCACACATCCACACTCATCATGTTGCCTTGCTGTAGTAAGCAACTTAGCACTTATCATCCTGATTTGCTTTAGTATGGAACCAGAGAACAGTAATTCTTTAGTCAGTTAGGAAAATATAGTGAGATCAGTTAAGTATTGTTTTTCTGCATCTGTGTGAATCTATCCAACTGTGTTATTTTTTTATATCTCCTGTGATTGAAACTCTGGTGTGTGTTGTAACTAGATATTCAGTATTCTCATGTTTTTAATTTTATTATTTATTATTATTAAATATTTCTATACCTTTCATTGTGGCTGGTCCTTCAGAGAATATGTGTAGGATCTTGACCATACTTATGCTTATTTTAGTGACAGTGTTGCCACTTCTGAAAGCCTTGCTGCATTGGTCAAACTCTACCAATTGTCATCATCATCATCATCATCATCTTCAGCCCCCTTTTTTCCATTTTTTTCTACATGGGGTGAGGGTATCATGTTAACTGTCATCAACTCTCTTGTTTCAGTGCTGCCTTCTTCAACACTCATGCTTGACTGTCGCAGATCTTCTTTCACACAATTCATCCACCTCTTTGCCTGATGTCGTGACTTCCTCTTACCTTCTTTCTGTCTGTCCCAAATCTTCCTCACCAAACTGTCTTCTGCTTTTCTGCATGTGTCAAAACCACCATAATCTGTTCTCTTTGATCTTTTCTGCAGTTGGAGCTACTTTGGCTTCTGCTCTTATGTCCTCATTTCTTTGCCTGTCCCACAGTGTGCATCCTACCACCCTTCTCAGGCACTTCATTTCCATCACCTCTAGCTTCTTCAACTGTTCTGCCTTTTCTGCCCGGGTTTATGTACCATACAGTAGTACTGGTTGCATCATTGTCTTGTACACCTTACTTTTCAGCTTCTTTGGTATTCTTCTGTCATAGACTACACCTGACATTTTGTGCCAGTTGGCTGCAGCCCCTCTGATTCTAGCTCTGACCTCTTCATTCAGACTTCTGTTCTCCTCAGCCACCCCCAGATACCTGAAGCAGTTTGCCTGTTCCACTATCTTCCCTTCTGTCTCTATTCTCAGCTTCTTCTGATTTCCCCAATTTGCTGCCATTACTACTGTCTTATTTGTGCTTAGTTTCATCCTATGTGCTTTCAGTTTTGCATTCCATTCTTGTATTCTTTGCTGAAGCTCTTCCTCAGAGAGAGCCTGTAATGCCACATCATCTGCATACAGCAACTTTGTTGATCTGTCCCCTCGGATCTGTTTGCTAACATAGTCCATCACTAGTATGAACAGCAGTGGGCTCAGAGCTTAACCCTTGTGTACACCCACTCCCTGTGGGAACCCCTCTGTGAGACCGAGTGCTGTTTGTATTTGAGTCATTGGGTCCTTGTACATAGCCTGCACTAATTCTACCAATGTTTCTGGGACTTCAAAGCAATGCAGTACTGCCCAGATCAGTATTCTTGGGACCTTGTCAATGCTTTCTCCAAGTCTAGGAATGCCCAGTTGGACTGTCTCCTCATCTCTAGCTTTTTATCAAGTATCTGTCTCACTGCAAACATCGGATCAGTTGTGCTGCATCCTGATCTGAATCCAAACTGCTCATCTCCCATCTTACATTCTGCTACTCAGCATATCCATTTATCAATCACCCTCTCCAGAACTTTCATGTAATGCGATAGTAGTTTGATGCCTCTGTACTGCCCACAGTTGTGGATGCACCCTTTGTTCTTGTACACTGGCACGAGTATGCTTATTCTCAAGTTATCTGGGATACGCCTTTCTCTCCACACTGCTATTAGTACCCTCAGGAGCCATTTCTCCCCTATCTCACCCAGCATCTTTATCATATCTGCTGTGACCACATCTGAGCCTGAATTTTCCTTAGTGCTGTTCTTACTTTTTCTATGGTGGGCTCCTTTTCTTTTCATCAAGCTGTTTCTGAGGCATACAGCTTCTGTGGGATTTTCTTCATTCAGAAGCTGCTGGAAATACTCCTTCCATCTACCTTTGATGGTCCTGTGGACTGATGAGCAGGTTTTTGCTGGCATCCCTTATGGGAGTCTGACTATCTTCTTTATCTTCCTGTCTTTGCCTTGCAACCTGATATAGTTTCTTTGTGCTACTTACTAAGTCACTTTCCAGAAGTTGGTAGAGTGCCTCCAATGCCCTATTCTTTGGTATTGCAACCTATTTCTTAGCCAATCAGTAGTTCCTAGACTGGTCAGTCTTTCACTTCTTCCTGCACTCCTTCTTTCTTTTGATGACTTCCTGGACTTCTGTATTCTATCACCAGCTTTCCTTATGTATGCTATTTTCATACCTGACTCAGCATAGTCCAAACACATGCTATTTTAGGTGCTGCAATTCTTGTTCAGATCCACCTATTTCCTCCTCTTCTTGGGGTGCTAGAGCCCTGAGTAATTCCTTGAGTTTTTGTACTTTCAGTCTACTCAACTTTCAGGTCTTCATCCTGGTATCTGTTGACCTTAGAGCCTTCTCTGACCACTGCTTACAGCTGATTGTGGCAACTAGTGGTTTATGTTGTGGGGCAACTGTTTCACAGGGGACAATTTTGCAATCATGGATTCTACCCCAGTGCCTTTTGCTTCTTTATTCCTGTTGCCTCACCCATGTGGACCCAGGCAGTCCTCGTATCTGTTCTGTCTGTCCCGATATGTGCATTCAGGTCATCCATTATCGACATCAATTCATGTTGTTCTGCTTTATCTAGTAGGTCCTAGAGCTGCTGTCTGAATGTACTCTTTTCCTCACTGCCATTCTGTCTAATCTCTTGGATACATAGGATGTCCAGCCTCCTCCGTATCATCATGTCATCCATTTCCAAGCAGTCAGTGAACCTACATTAAGTGTAGCAATTCTCAGTTCATGTTTGACAGGTTGGTTGGTTTTATGTCCAGCTTTCACTCAACAGCGCTATCCCCAGGCAGGGCAACTGGGCACCAGCCAATAGCTTATTGACAAAGGGGTCCTCTGCTTTATGGTGGGCACACAGTGGCCAATAGGGGTGCATATACCCCTCACACTGTTAGCAAGGGTCCCTGGCATAGGTCAGAGTAGGCCGGGTCCTTAGACCACTTATCATGACATTAGTCAAGATGACCAAATCACCTAGAGCTATATTTTACACCAAGTGGTTAGCCCTGCCATCTTGAGGATACTGTGCACCACAGTAGATGCCCAAAGTGGTTGGTCTGTACAACTCTTCCCCCTATAGGGCACCATGTAGAGTCTATGCTGCTGCCCACAGCTACATTCATTGGTGAGTTTGAGATGGAAACACTCAGCTTGTTTTTCTGATGTAGGAGAAACCCCCACAGAGACACAGGTAGAATGTGCAAACTCCAATCAGGCATTGCTCGGAGGTCAGGATTGAACCTTTTACCTTGTGCATGGGAGGTGAAGACCTTAACCACTATGCCAACTGGTCTCTTTTGCCATTTGTATTAATATTAATTTTACTCAGTATAATTGGGTACCTTGTAAGAACCTTAGAGTAGCTGACCGGTGGCAGCGTACTTACCTTATAGTCTGGGCAGAGGGGGCACAGCTAGTAAATCTGTGCCAGCCTTTCCCAGATGTGTGGAAATCAAATATCTAAGTGTGTGTGTCAGCTACATGGAACAGGACAGGGGCACAGAGCTCCAAAGTGGTCAGTGTGGAGTCTTGTTTTGCAGACTAGAGAGAGAAAGACAGTCCATCCCCAGGTCTTGAGGGTGATGCCTGTGTGCTCTTAAAGGAAATTGTGTGTGGTGCAGAGAACTGCATCTGAAAATAATGTGTATGTCCATTTTTTCTCCTAGTGGCCATCTCTCACCAATGTCAGTGATGAGGATTAAGTCTCCTTGATTACTGGCCAGAGTAGGGACCGTCAAAATATTCTCATCAATTACTCTCATGGGATCGATGTGTTATGCATGATATGTCTAGGATGGCAACACTTAAAGGCTGATTGTGAGATTTGCAAAGCATTTGACAGTAGAACCTTAACTGTTAGAAAGAACAAGTTTATTTTGTACTGCTTGATGACTCAGTGTAGCCTGAACTGTTTACTTCAAAGAGTTTCCAGGGTAACAATTAATGTGGTGAAGGACAGTACACATTGACTAATTAGTAGGGATAGTGTCTCCTCGATTCCAAAAGTTAACTTAACTAGGTGAATGCCTTCTGTAACCATATCTGCCATATCCTTTAGATCCTGTTCCTAGTATCATCCTGTGACTGCGGACATTGATTTTAAAAGATTTGCTTCAGGTCAGTGTGAGTCTCTTGTAGTCGGTTGTAGGTTCCAGGTAGATAGATTTAATTCTTCTTAACCTTTGTTTCTGACTCCTTATCAACATCAGTAGTGGCACTGATCTCCATTTGACTGGTAAGTACCTTACAGCCACCAATGCTGATGTGAATAAATGTTTCCCATACCTGTGCTCCATTGGAATCAATGGATCTGACATATAACCCTTTTGTGCTGAGTGCCTCTTCCATAGCTAGGGTTAGAAATGAATGGCCATCCTTGATGCTGCCACCACTGCCATCTTCTTCACTTCCCAGGTCAAACATTTTGCCTTCAGTCACTTAGTCAAGAGAGTTCTGATGCCATTGTTTATGTCGGGGGGACCTCTCAGCATCAGTGGTTGGTGCTGACATTGCCAGGTTTCTCAACACTGTAGTCAGTCAAAGTTGGTCCCCAGTCTTTGGTGCAGATTCCCGTAGCAGTTCACAAGATATCAACACTGACAGTGGGGTTGATATTGCACCCTCTTTGTACATGCTTCTCTGGTACCTGTGGCACTCCTGACTTTGACCTGAAACCATCTTAGACCTGTTTCTGAACCTTCCTGAGCTACATATCCAGGGGCAGGTTACTAGGGTACTGATGGTGAGATTATGCTACAGTGTCTATATGTGACTCGGCTTATTCTTTGTTCTTCTCAGAACATTTCCCCAAAGTAGTAAGATGAAGAAATCATGCTAAACAAAACACAGCAACTCATCTCTGGAGTCCCCAGTACCAGACACCAGTAATGGAGACAAATCTGATTCCACATTCCCACCAGATCATCCCAGATTCATTAAGAAACTTCAGGTCATATGTGATTGATAAGTAGATATGGCAATTACTACCCTTTCATCTCCAGAAAAGGTCCTGCAGGAGACCTTTGGTCAAGCTCTTGGTCTCCTGGTTGTTCCTATTGTGGACAAGATAATGTTGCTTGTTGCCACCAAGACATAGAAATACCCTGATGCCTTCAAACCCATAGTTAGGAGTCTGGACATAATCTTTTAGCCTCTTTAGGAATAGAACTGCTGAGTCCAGATTCCAATAATCAACTCTATTGTCACCACAGCAGCCCTAAAGAGGAATCCTGCCCTACAGAATCCAGTGATCAACCATGCAGAAAAGGAATTGTAGAGCACTGGATTGCTATGGGAAGTGAGTGCATGTATTGTTAACTTTTTCTTTATGGACACTCAGTTACTTATACATGTTAAGGTTCTAGCAAGAGACTATGAAATATCTAAAATACTGTATATGACCACATACTTGACTCATAGTGCAGCAGATGGTGCAGGAAGAGAGGCATTAATTGGAGTAACTTGATGAATTTCACTGAGAATATTAAGCCGTTCTTCCTTAAAGTCCAATTTAACAGTGCTAAACTATTCAGTTCTCAGATCAAGGACAAATTGGGCAACAGTAAGCGGGAAGGTATGGCTCTCATGGCTGTTGGTGTGAAATTTGAGACTCTGCACTGCTTCTTTTCAACAGTATAAAAGGGTACCCATCAGTTATAGTACAGGCACAGCTGGCAGCATCGTATATCTTTAGAAAAGTCATCATGGGCTTGTTAGTGGAGAATGGTTACCCACACAAAGGTAAGAATTCTAAGCCCACCCATGGTATTGGGGTCTGTAGATAGATACAGCAACAACCAAATATGTAAGGTATTTCCTGGTATAGAGATCATTTGTCCTTCTCTGCATGTGGATGACTATCACACAGGACACATTGATTCAGGCATTGATATCCAGAGTCTACAGAACCCCATTTCATTCTTGAATCCAGCCAAAGTCCTCCTTCATGACCCCCCCCCCATCAAGAGAAGATGACAAAGTTAGAGTTCGTAAAACTCCTGCAAAAAAGCACATGTCATACTAAATAGAATCTAGCTATTATTCCTTATTCTGTTAAGCTACACAAAACATGTTGTATCTCAGTTCCCATCTGGATATTGCCTACCTCAGTGAGTTTTATTCCAAATGAGAAGTTCTGGATGGCTACAGAGCAATCATTTCTTCCTTGTTTGTCAAGAGGAGAGATTCTATTTACTCTTTGAACCACCAAAATGCACACCTTCATATCATTGCCAAGGAATCACAGATGTTCTTACTGTTCTGGGTAGGGGACTTGCCACTTTCAGTTCATTCCATTCAGACACATCAAAGCTTTCAGGGTGTGTATGAAATGCATAACTGTTGTTATTGTGAATCAGATGCTCCAAAGCATCAAGGTGCTTCCTTACCTGGATGAGAAACTTCTAACTATGCTAAAGCTAGGGAAACTGATCTTTGATGGGATTCCTTTCATAGGTGCTTCCAGTCCTTAGAGATTATGTTGAATAGTGCCATATCACAAAAATAGACATCACAGAACCTCACCTGCATAGGTTGTTTTTTGGACAGTCTATTTTGTGAAGCCATTCTTCACTTAAAGAGGATTTCATTTATTGAAAATATAGTGGTGGGGATTTAATAAACTCAGTGTAGGAAGCCTACACGGAGTGTATTCTGGCCATGTCTGTGGCTCCCCCTCTTCAGTGTGCCTTGCATATTAATGAAGCCATGCTACAGAAAGAGAGTCATGTAACATGGCTACAGAATTAGTGTAGGGGTGTGTTACAGTGTCCAGAGATGAGTAACACAACCCCTGCACTGTTAAAGTGCCGGATGGCACTGAAATATAAAAGTAAAATGTAATTTCCTTTTCTTTTTTCTTTTTTTTGTGTGTTTGCGTGGCACTTAGGAATGGACATGTATCAGATATCTAAAAATAGAAACCAGATACTTTAATTTTAATGGAACAGGTCACATTTAAGCATAGATGAGTGGGTTTGCACAGCACGGTGTGGTGCTCAGAAGTGTTTAAATGTAACCAAGAGCTATATAGAAATGTATAGCTGTAGTGATCATATCCATGGTAGCTGAAGGGTTAGAGTCATGGCCTTGTGTGCAGTAGGTGCATGGCTCGAATGCACAGACAGGCCCTTCAGCTTTTACATGTGATAGCAAATTGTTATAACAATTTTTTTTTTTTTTTAATTGACATTTGTTAACCGGGTTAGTCCAGCTGAGCCAGAAGCCCATTTTCAATGGATACCTGAGGTGAAAAGCTCCAGTGTCCAACACATTAAAGTCACACTCCAAGATAAAGAAATTAAAATACATAAGGTTAGGTGATATAAAGGTAAATAAATACACATAATAATAAAGTATCATTAATGAACAACTAATTGAAATTTTTTTATATATTTTAATACAAATCTGGTTTGCCCTTAGCTAAGCACTGCTAAGCCAAGCCAAGCAAAAACTTAAACAGGACCCATTTTAGCAATACTTAGCAACATGCAGCACCACTTAGCTGGTCTGGGCACTGCAAAGCAATGTCAGTTTAAGCACTACTCAGCTAAGCTAACCGGTTTGATCGGTGGATGGGATTATGTCTGAATGTGTATAGACCATATTGGGGTGCTGAGTTGCCTACCTGAACCATATACAGTTGCAGATGGTATATTTGCAGTCTACAGCTATTACAGTTTCATACTTGCCTGCATTAGCTTAAATATGTTGAGAAATGCATATAGCCGAAATGCAAAGGTTAACACAAGACAATCCTGAGAGAAACACACTATAATACCTTAGACATTGCTATTCAAGGTTCAGCTCTTTGTGCAGAACAAATATCATAATTCATTATATCTTGTAGTATAGTTCTACATCAACACTTTAGCAAAACAGTTCTTTATTGGCCAACCTTTAGTCACTTCATGGTATTATAGCCGTGTTTACTTCACGGGAGTTGTAATAATCAGTTTCTTGACCAACAGCCCCAAGATACATACATTTGTCACAACACACTTTTATTAGGGGTGACATGAAACAGTGATTGGTATACATCTAACAGTCTTTATTGTTGAACACTTTAAATAATGCAGACTGAAATACTTCTGTTATTCCACCATGTATGCAGTACTAACTTTATTTCCTTAACAATTCTGACTGCAGTTGTAGTTTATTTCCTGAAAATGATGAATGCATTTCATTTATACCCTTCACATTATGAATGCAGTTGTACTTTATTGCCAGAACATTATTAATAATACAGTATACATTTGCTATTCCTTAACATTGCAAGAAGAATAAACGCTGCTCCAAAGCAACAAAACGGTATTTTAATAAACAAATGTAAGAGCTTTAATTTCCAGTGCTACAGAAACATCATCCGACAAACAGATACACTACCTTACATCCTTTAAATAGCATAAAAACATCACTTCCTTAAGGGATGAACCTCACTTCCTTGAAGGGGTGGGGCCCAAGTGCAAGGCATGTTATACAACATCTTATGCAACATCTCACTTTCTAAGAAAAGTGGTGCCAAAATGCAAGATACAAAGTTACAAAACATTGTGTTACCTTCATAAAATCCTAGTGTGTTTTTGAATGCTAAAAGCTAAAAAACATATGTTAAAACATGGAAGTTAATGCCAATAATAAAATTGCATTAGTTGCTTTGTATACTAAAAAAATGCATGTCATTTCGTAATAAAAATAAAACAATACCTGCTTTCATCTTTAAAATAGGTTTGCTCAATATGTACTCATTAAGCCCTGGGGGGTAGTGGCATTTAAGAGAAAATGCCAATATAGCTCCCTTTTCTCCACTAAAGTATCCCAGTCAGCCCCTCTGTATAGTACACCCACCTTTTCCAAAATGACAAATACAAATTTCTTAAAACCAGGACACGTGGTGGAATGTTTATAAAGTGCATTACTTGTGTTTTTGCTCTTAATAGCATAAAGATGCTGATAAATTCTCATACTTAAGGGGCTGTTAGTTTTGCCAATATAAAGCAGAACAAGTGGCACAAAAGCTGATATAAACAACCCCCTTGGTGTTACAGTCATATTTACCTTTAACAGTAAGCAAGAATGGGCAACCTAGAACAAGAAAACTACTAACTTCCAAGATAGACCTGCATTATTGGCAAGCCCCACATTTTTTCATTCTACACCCATTGGTGTGGCCATTCAATTGTTGCTTGTTGGTTTCAAAAATACCCTTAAGGTTTTTGTTATTTTTATAAATAAGTTTGGGTTCTGGGCCCAAGATACCCAAAAGTCCCAATGATCCAAAAACTGTTGCCCAGTGTTCCTTAATTGTGTCCTGTAATAAATAAATACCTATAGTATTGGAAACAAAAGCACTTACATTTGTTTATTAAAATACCATTTTGTGGCTTTGGATTAGTGTTTTTTTCTTCTTGCAATGTTACGGAATATCAAGTGTATACTGCATTATTAATAATGTTCTGGTAAAGTACAACTACGTTCATAATGTGAGGGGCATAAATCAAATGCATTCATAATTTTCCGGAAATAAAGTACAACTGCAGTCAGAATTGTTAAGGAAATAAAGTTAGTACTGCACACATGGTGGAATAACAAATGCCTTTTAATGCCTGCATTATTTAAAGTGCTCAATAGTGAAGATTGTTAGATGTATACCAGTCACTGTTTCATGTCACCCCTAATAAAGGTATGTTGTGACAAATGTTATGTGTATTTTGGGCTGTTGGTCAAAAAACTGATTATTACAACTGTTGTGAAGGAAACATGGGTATAATACCATGAAGTAACTGAAGGTTGGCCAATAAAGAACTGTTTTGCTAAAGTGTAGATGTAGAGCTGTACTACAAGATGTAATGCATTATGATATTTGTTCTGCACAAAGATCTGAACCTAGAATAGTAATGTCTGAGGTATTATAGTGTGTTTCTCATAGGATTGTCTTGTGTTAACCTTTGCATTTCAGCTATATGCATTCCTCAACATAGGTATGTTGATGCAGACAAGTATGAAACTGCAATAGCTGTAGACTGCAAATATACCATCTGCAACTGTATATGGTTCAGGTAGGCAACCCAACACTCCAATATGGTCTGTACACATTCACACATAATCCCATCCACTAGGGTTTAAATGCGTACACTTGCATTCCAAGTATTATTACACAGTTCACCTGCTATCTCTGTCATACATGCATCTCATGCATGTATGTTCAACTGTCACTTAAGTCTTGTTTGACACTCTACCTATATTACTAGGTCACACTTTGTTACCAGGTGAGCTCTTGGCACATATCAGTCAGTCAACACACAGCAGTGGCTCAGTAGCTCAATTTGATACATGATATGTATATTGTTCATTTTGCCACACACAGACTGGAGTTCGAATCCAGGGACAAGTACTACTATATATTTATAGAAAGAGACAAGAAGTACTGAATATTTATAAAAACAGTTATGTATCGTTAACAGAATTTCTCCCCACAGGACTTACAGGTAAATAAATGTCTGCAGTAGCTGCATGAATAGTATAGTAATGTCTGTGTGAGATGTACTAGTTTGCAAACAGCATTGCTCAGCAAGGTGATAAGACTTCATTAAATAAACCACAACAAGTACACAACTATTCCTAGTTAATAAGACAAATAAAGCAGTTTATTGTTCGTACGGCTGCTAGTCTAACCTCATGCCTGCCAAGGATGGCAGGATAAGTGTAAACCGTCTGTACTGCGCATGATACATGTCTCTCAAGTGTCACACTGTCACGGATAGTGATCACTGTTGTCAAAACCCTTGGACACAGATATAACATCCAGTCGAAGTATGCTAGTAGCACACACACACAACAGTGCACAGTACACCTTGGTAGTTATATATGTTCCCCTGACATGTTATAGTCCCCTGTAGTTTTGTACCTGTAGGTGTTAGAGCTTGGCCTATAATGTCACATGCAGATAGCTTGAGAGGTATGTATGTGCTACAGAAGCAATAGGGTACTTATATATATACATATATATATATATATATATATATATATATATATATATATATATATATATATATATATATAAAACAAGGGCAGATCTGTACAGTATAGAACCATACTGTTGCAAACAATATAGCATATACTGTTGTTAATGGAATGTCTCTCTCTCCCTCCACCCCTTATCTGCATTCCAAATTATCATTGTTATACTATGAGTATGGTTTCCTTTTTATATATGTTGTTCTCAAAACCTAATGTTGCGCTTTGTGTTTTATTATAGTTATATATTACGATGGTTGCATACTAACGTACCTTGTTGAAATACCAATGTTGTTGGACTTTTGCCGTAACTGTTATTGACAAGCTGTTACAGTACTGACTGTTATTCCAGTTATTCCAGTGCGTTCTATATGCTATGCAATATTATTGTTCTCAGTTAACTGGAGCACCCTTGCATGCTGTTATAACTAATGTTTAAATGTGCTGCACATGACTAACCTATACACTTTGAAAAAACCTCAACACCATAGCACGAGTGGGAAGGCCGGTTCCTGTGGATCCACCTATCCCACCTCAACTGACCATGGCACTGGGGCCCAGCATGTCTGGAACCCAACCTGGAGCTGCCTCCTCTGCTGGTCCTGCACCACCCATGGATAAAACCCCCTCAAGGGATGGGGGCCCATCCCCCATGGGAGTGAATAGGTAGTGGTCATCCAGGAACAGCTTCCAGGGATGGTGTGCAGGATTTTCCCGCATGATTTGGATGATGAACTGTGTTAGATTCAGGGCAGACTGGTGCACCTGGAGGGGAAAGCTGGCCCTGAAGCCCAGCCCCCAGCATATCCACCTTCAGGGCCATGAAGGAGTAGTGGTGACTGCCCATGGGTGGGGAGGTCATCCCACTACTGCCATTTGTGGGGCACTTGGTTCTCTGATTCCACAGCACCCTCCCCATCCAAGGTGTTTACCCCACTCATGTGTCATACACTGACCCTGTCTGTTGTCTTCTCTGTTTGCAAATGCTACCTCTCCTACCCAACCTACCCCCCACAAATACCTATATCCCTTCCTCAACATTCCACTCTCTCCTTAAAAAAAATGGACATCTGTCTCACAAAAAAATATCACCCCATACATAGCTCTCCATTTCGCCCACACCTAAACTACCCACAGTCAATTATTACAGTAATTGATCAACAAAGTTATGTTGCCCACACCCCTCTGTCTGGGATGTGAGGCTACAAATTCCAAATTGTCCACAACCTGCACAGCTGTTGCTGTAGAAGAAATGGAGAGCTATGGTCCTTTCCTACACACATCCTGCAAATCCCTACCTTCTTTTCACATTGTTTTTCCCCCCTATTGTCCCCATTTCACCACTTTCCTATAACCCCTTTTACTTTTATATTTTTAAAATTAGCGCGGGTTTAAGTGGAGCTCAGCAGTGTGGTGCTTTGCGCCACGCTGCACAAACCCGCTTAAAACTGCTTAAATCACCTTATCTGTTTCTGACACTGTTATGCACATCAGCAAAATAATCATCCCTCTGAAGTCTCGATCCCAAGACCCTGTCAACTACAACATATTGCATTAGCCCACTAGACCACTCAGCTCTGCAGAATAGCTGCTGTTTCTATAAACATATCAAGAATTCCACTGATGCACATCAGCAAAAATAAAATAAAATACTCACACCTGCATAGTACATTAGCCGACTAGGCCACTTAGCTATGAAGAATAGCTAGTGTTTCTATAAACATATCCTGATTGCCAGTGGCACATGACTTCTGTACACAATGGGATAAATGACAGCGTACTTGGGCCTGTGATGCAGACACTGAACCAGTATGCAGCCAAATAAATGTTGGTGGTTGTACAGGAGACTTTGATATCAGGTAGAGCTGACAACTGCACAGTCTATTGCAGAATGTCCACAGTTGTGCCACTTACTTATGGCATGGTTGTCAAAAAAAATATTATGTGTGCTGAACTACTGGCAAGTCAGTGCAGATTAAGGTTATAAAATCATGACAGACAGGTCAGTGTCACATGTCATACCCATCTGAACACACATGTCCATGGCAATCCTGTGTAACACTCTGTATAAATGCACATATGTCTTGCAACTACACCTGCCATAATAATGAGTCAGTAGCTCCATCTGTTACACTCCTAGCATGTGTGACATTTGGACACCCATAGTCCTGATGTACAGTCCAGTCTGTAGCACGGCAAGTACATGCTTGTCAATACAACATATAAATAACTGAGCCCTGCAATGTCCAGCAGAACTGGTTGTTGCTACCGCAGTAACTGCCACCCACATTAGCACGTCAAAGGCCTGTAGGGTGGGATACATGTAACAAATAGGAATAGGTGCCCTAAATGTCACCTACCAGTCTCTGGATGGCACTATTACATAATATAAGTACCAGAGACACATGCCTCAACTGGATTGTTATGGGTAACCTCACCCTGGCTATGCTGTGACAACAGAGCTGACACTGTTCCCTCACTGACATATACAGCTTGCTGTCCTCTAGTGTGTTCACAATCCTCCAGTATGACTCCTGGCCAGAATGCAGCAGCTGCAGCCTTCAACACATGCAGCAGCTGCAGCCTTCAACACATGCAGCAGTATGTTCAGCTACCTGCTACAGACCTACCATACCTCTCAAACACCTAGAACAGGGCATCCACATAACTCCTATACATAAATGGGTGGGGGGAATGCCCAAGTGACAGGTACATGTGTCACAGTCTTCCCCTACAGCCATACACAACTGATAGACCAGCAGCAACAGCAACAGCATGCACATTCAAATAAAAATAATGTCTGACACTCACATCTGTCTGTCTTCTTACTGACTCCAACACACATTGTTAAACAGTAAACTGCCACAGAATCAGAAAGTCTGTTAACAGTGGCCAAACATAACATGCAAAACTGTGGGCATACCACATCAGTCTAAACAGTGGACAATATTTCTACCTACCCTATGTGATGCTTTTGTCCCCACACCTCCATAATGTCCTCCTCACAGGCCAGGTAAAAGGCAAAGGCCTACATGAAGGCCTTAATTATAGCACTGTTGCCATGCCATTGGCTAATGAAAATGTAACCCAGCTGTTCTGCACGCAATTAGCAAGTGTGGGTCACAGACTGGTGGACAGGCAATCACCTCATGAGTATTACCTACAAAAGTCCTGATGCTGCCTACAGTAAACAGGTCTGTGACTTTCTTCATGAAGACAGACTGCACTATCCAAGGAATATACCACTGGATTTCTGCACACAAAGGAGTACAGCACTAATACCAGGAATGTAATAGAATTACCCAAGTAATGGGATGCAGATGGGGTGACTCAGCCATGGGAAATATGGATTACAACACTAGGGTCTGTAGAACATAACTTGGAATGACATGTTGCTATTAGTCAGCTGTTCAGCACCTACATTCTTCCCTTTTGTCTCTGTCTGCTGTGATAGATCACAGCTCTGGCTCCTGAGTCCCCCCAACAATGGTGAGGTCATGTACAAAAGCTACTGGATTGTGTATTACACAATAGTGACAGTAAGCACTTTTGTATACAACTGGCATATCACATGATGTACTGTCAGTCAGTTCCTCTCAGTCTGTGAATGTCACGCAGGCATAGTTAAAACATTGTCCATGTGTCCTTGACTGTTCCTGATGTACTCTGGCTAGGTCACTGTGTCTCATTGCCTGAGAGCTATGGCTAGTGTACCTGTTGACCCTCTGCAGCAAGACAGCAGGTAATAGCCAGAAGTAGTGGGGGAATACAGCCTCAGAGTGTACATATCGAACACACAATGTAAGGGAATGAATGTAATACCAGATATTAATGTGCCATAACTGTTTTCTGCAGAGTCTGGCATGTGACAGCCAGATTTCCTACAGTCTGCGAGCAACCAGTACCTATTGTCCAACTGTTTTTCAGACATCCACATTTGTCTGGCGGAGGGTCCACATATGTCAGGCACATGTACACATTTTGCAAATATCTATGTACTGCAGATGTCTGAAACCTACAAGGAAGATAACCTACACCACAGTTGCAGTGGTGTCTGTAATTGTGTAGCACAGATATTGCTGGAATGTCCCCATATACTTGTAGTACCACTCACCTATTTGTCGGATGGTGGCTGCATGACATAGTACTGGGATGTTGCCCATAGGGGACACACCACAGTAGATGGCAGTGATAGGTCTGGGCACATAACAACACAGTCTATCACAGCACACAGGCCAGTCAGGTATACCTAGGATCACACAAGGTTACTAGGCCACTGACTTTGAGGCCCTCATAAGCCTAGCCCAGAGTTTAGCCCATGTGTATGCAAGTCAGCACCTGATACTCCAGTCCAACAGGGACACACGTGGTATTTCAAGTGTGTATGTCCTGTTAACCATTCAGTTATCCAGGTCTCACTTGAAAAGGTGTAAATAGCTACCCTGGCTGATGTGGACAGGGTGTCCATTCCACAGCTGGGTAAGTGTGTGGGACACACATCTGACCCACCAAGTCCTGTTGATGTCACACTAGGTTGAGGGTGTGTGTGTGTGGGTTAATAGAGTGGAGCCTGACTTGCAGTTGTGCAGCTGTCCCATCAAGGTGGAGTCCATGATCGTCTTATATGCCAGACAGAGGTCACCTCTGAGGAGTCTGTATGAAACTGGGTAGAGGGATGGGCTAATCTGTGTATGGTAGATGTGTGAAGCCCTAGTATTCCCTGATGGGGAACCTCTGTGATCTCCACAGCTGCTGCATGTGCTTTGCGAGGTAAATAACCACAGGATCATTATACTCAGTAATGGTCCTTATTAGGGGGAATACAGGGATGTTATGAGCCCCATATCCCTGGATGACATACTATTATGTATGAGGTGGGCCATGTAGAAGGTTTTCCTTACAACTGAAGCAATATGGTGGGCAAATGTCATGTTGCCATCAACCTATGTGCACATAACCCTCTTGACTGATTGCTTGATTAGGATGTTAGTACTGTGATAATATGTGAGGACGTCACTCTCCCCAAAGTGGATGATGCTGCATGTCATGGTATGCAGCCTGAGGCCATATTTCTGACACAGTCATGTGTCTGTGTAAACCCTTTTGGCAGATGTCGACATCACTAGGGAATTCGATGACAACACATATCATGTATATGTGTGCAAACATGGTCGGCCATAGCCCAATGGCTGTGCCTTGCAACTCAGAAGAGTACATCACACATAACAGAGGCCCAAACATAGAACACCAGGTTACACCACTAGTTATGGGTCTACCGCTTGGGGGTATTCCCCTATGTGGACTAGCTGGGTCCTGTCAGTGTGCCAGTGTACTACTCATCTGGTGACATATGGCCAATGCCTAAGTGGGAGCATATATCTATTATGGCCAAGTGGGGAATACTGTAGAGTCTTTGACCACATCAAGGTAGGTAGTGTGCACTGTCACCCCCCCCCCCCTGTCCATGTCTTTGGTGACTATGTCAAGGAGGTCATCTAACGGTAACATACATGATCCCCACCTTGACAAAGCCTAACTGTGGGTGATGGAGTGTGTGGAGTCACCAAAGTCCTTGTTAATGAGGTTCACTATAAACTGTGCCATGCCCTTGCAGATCAGCCTACTTAGGCTGATGAGTTTGTAATGTGCCAAATTGGTGGATGCCCCACTTTAGTGTAAAGGGATAACAGGGAGTGTCCTCCACTTGGCTGGGACAAAGGCAGTAGTCAGGCCTTGGTGGAATATAGTGCCTTATGGTGCTGCAAGGTCATGCTTGAGGTCATGTAGGATGCATCCTGTGATGTGATAGGCTCCCATGACTTTGAGGTGGCAGTGGTGACCTGTTCCCTACATACAAGGGGAAGGGGGGCAGGTACTGGGGATGTCCTGATGTACTGATGGGGGAGACAGGAGGTGAAGTCTACACTGAATCTGTCAGGCATCAAGTATGCTAAACCTACAACACTTGTATATCAGGTGTCCTTGACAACTACTACTGAGCAAATCTGAGTGTTTCCTTTGATGTTGCAGACACATGTGAAGAAGGTGAGATGATTGTGCATAGTGGATGTCACCAATGTGGGCTCAGGGTTTGCTTTGCTGGATTCCAGTAGTGATTTTATTTGCTTGTTCAGGCTAAGGTGACATAGCATCAAATGGGCACCTGCTCCTACTTTGTCTTAGACAGCAGTATGTCATCCCTGTTATAGACATTATTTATTACAGATGTCCAACAGACAGATGTACATATCCTTGCAGAGGATGATGTAGTCCTGTTGGGTATACCTGACTCCATGCATCTATACAAATGCACATGTAGTGCTTTTGTGTATTTGCAAATGTTGGTGCCAGTTCCTACAGAGGGGGTGGGAGCTGCGAAGCTGTGTATACCACCCTTCAGGAGTATTCAACTTTGGAGTTGTATGTATGTCTGACCCTTGCTAGTATTGTGAGAGATGGTGACTGCAAAAATGACCACTTTATCTTTGCTTTGACCACAGAGGATGACACTGTTGGGATGCTGCAGTGGTTACCTTATTTGTCTAATATTAATACCAACAGACTTTCACCTCATGTGAGGATAGCACCTAGCTGCTCCAAGGTGTTTGCATTTCCACTGTTGATGGATTTCTGGGCATTTGTGTGCTGGCATGAGTATGTCTTCCAATGTATGTTTGGGTAGTTTAAGTAACCCAGGATCAGGGTACTTACCCGGATCCTGATACAGTTGATCAGGTCCATTTAGGCAGAATGGGCTTCCTGGTCACATGTGGGGGCTGGTAAATAGCTATGATTTGAATAGGTGTCTTGGCAATGGTGAACTGCCCATGCAGTGTCCCCATGTATCTTATCACCTGTACAGCCTGGAGGTGTGTATGTCTTGCATATATAGTGAAACACCCACGTTCCATGGCTTTAGCGCCCACACTTTGGTGTTTGACTGTATGATAGGATGAGTGACCATATAAGGGTGGGGTGATCTCTGCAGCTTTGAACCATGTGTCTGTGACTGCATAGTTGTCAGCATTTCCCATGGTTATGCATGATTGCAGTGTGCGCAGATTCATCTTTAGACTCCTAGCGTTTAGCAGCATGGCCTTCAATTTGTGATGTGCTGACAGCTGTATGTTGGTATTGCTAATCTCACCATGTCTCCTAATAAAGGCACTATGGGAGTGGCAAGAACCATTGCCAGATGCATGAAGGCCAGCTGAGACAGATGGGAGCTATCTCTGGCAAAGCATCGTGGTCTGTTGATCATATCATCCCAGGCTCTCAGGTACTGGATCCCCCTGGAATGGCACAGGATAACAAGCCATTTGTTAAGGTCAATCATATCCTGATTGAATTTTGGCATCATTCAGGGGGACAGCAGAATGTGGCATAAGGCTAGGGACATACCTGCCTGGGACACAAACAGTGTGCTCAATCATGTCACACTACATATAGTCCAGGGAGGTACATGTCAGGACAGACACATCAACATGGCCTGTGACACACTCATGACAGTACCAGTTGTTGAGAGACAGCAGTGCATATGTGATATGGCAGATTCTTGCACCTGGCAGACAAGTAACCGTGACTTCCCCATATGTAGCCTGGTGAGAGTCTCAGCTGTGTGTATCACAATGGAGTCTCCTGTTACTAATATGTTTTATTTATGGTGATGTCTTCAAGGCTGTGGGACACAGGTGCGTGGCTATGTGTGGTATGTGCTGTGGAGGGCTGTGGAGTTCACGTATGTCTTTGCCTCTGAGGTCTCCTTTGTTAGTGGATGTGTATGTGGAAGACCTATGCATATTTGAGTGTGTGTTGTGTAAGTGTGGGTGGTGTGTGAGGTGATTGTGTTGACAACCTGTATGGTGCCAAATATGTGTCCTTGACAGGGAAAAAAGAGCATGGACTGTAGGTTCCTAATGTCATTGCATCTCTCACAAATTGTGTTCCTTGGTGGTGTTTGTAGATGGTTGTCTGTGCACATGAGGCAGTTGCTACAATGTGCCAGGATGCCCATGTCAACAAGACTGGCAGGGGAAACTGTAGGACATTGTGTAGCCATAAATTCCAGACTCTGAGGGATGAAGGCCAGGGAGACCTAAGGGATGGGCCTACAGGCCAGGTGCTTAAAACAGGAGTAGGAGGCTGACACCACTGCATACAATGTAGACAGGCTATAAACAAGCAATAATAGATGCAACAGCAAAATGCACTGAAACACCTAAGAGAACATGTAGCAAGTATGAGGAAACAGCAAGATCAGGAGGGTGACGCATAATGCATTGGCACTATGTTGCTGATAGCTACATACATACTGTGGTGATAGATGGCAGGGTATGATGTGGGAGTTAGGGGAGGATAATGCTGGCAAATGTCATTGTGCAGAGTGTGTACATAATGGAAAGCAATGCATGTGGTCCTGTGATGTGTTCTCCTCTTCTTGTCTTTCAGTAATGATGTACTGGCGTAGGAACCCACCATTTGCAGAAGCAGAGAATGCTGCCATACTCGATGGACTGAGACTCCATCACCAGATACTGTTGTTGAGGAGTTGCCATAATCAGAAACAACACGCTGCACTGTGGGTAGACCATGAGGCATCGGTGAATCATGTCGGGCAACAGGAAAGGAGCTATGAGCAGGTCCGACACAATGCCACAGACATGATAAATAATGCACGGTAAAGGGCCGCAGCTGTGGCCAGGGACCATGCTGGCACTGGTGGAGGGCCTGCAACACTACAACCACTCTCAGCGACAGAGGAGTTCCTGGCAAACCTGGGTCCAGCCACCAGCTCACAAAGATCCATCACACCATATGTCATGGAGGTGGGTGGTACAGCTTCCACAGCAGAGGAGCATCCAGGTAATACGCCTGTGGTCATCGCATTAATACTGTAGCAGTCAAAGTGGCAGCCTCTGCATACCTCTACACGGATGTTAGGTTATTCTGCATTTGAGGGGGGTGGTTTGTAACACACATGTGCACACATACTGTATTGTGAATGAAAGCAATGTGGGTGAAATCACAGTTCCTACTGTGCATGTTGATATATGCACATATTATCCTATACCAATGCTACATTTGTGTCTGCTGACAATACCTCTCCCCCACAATTCCATAGGTACCTCTATTGTGGCTGGAATCCATCATCCTGTAGCTGGTGAGTGTGCAAATGTATTGTCATGGATCATCTATATCTTAGGCATGTTAAGGGTTGCCAGTTTGCCTTGGACACAACTGTTAGTCTTAGCCATATTGCAATACTTGTATGCTCAGTTGTGGAGGATGTCCCTCCAGTGCATTACATTGGCAATCACATTAGCATATTTTCAGGAGCTTTAACATATTTGCATGTAGTTTTGTGAAGATCTAGGCAGTCTGCTATAAAGGAGGGCATTAGTATAGTGGAAAAGGGTGCATTGTGTTAAAGGAGAAGGTCCATCACATACACTGACATGTCATATATCTCACAGTTGTATAGTACTAGCAAAATTAACTGGATGTAGCTGCACTGCAGTAGTTAAGGGCCTGTCTTGTCTGTTGTGGTCTGCTTGTGTGTTGTGCAATGGGATCAGTAATAAGATGCGGTATGTATAATGCAGTTGTGGCAAATCATCTGTGTGTGTGTGTGTGTGTGTGTGTGTGTGTGTGTGTGTGTGTGTGTGTGTGTGTGTGTGTGTGTGTGTGCGCGTGTGTGTGGAGCAGCAGACATAATAGTGCAAGAATTAATGTAGTCATGTTGTCTTCCTCCTCACAGGTGACCATGATGGTTGGAGTGTGTCCTCCTCACAACCTGATGTCAGTGTCTCATTGAACTCTGATGATGATGGTGGCCATAGTGAGGCACAGGTTTTGTTGCTGAGGGCTGCATCTGTCCAATGTACTGACATCCCACTTTCTCCCCAATGTCCCCACACAGAGTCAGTACGCCCACACGTACCTAGTCCGATGCACCCACAGATATCGGACAGTCTGAGGGGGGTGGCATCGAACAGGAGAGTGTGGTGACTATGGCATCTGTGACTGTGGACAGTAGCCATTACCAGGGAGATGGTGAGGTCCCACACAGGCAGATTGACAGAGGTGTTCAAAGAAGGACTGCTGGCCATCCACCACCTGTCAGAGGTGTCACAGCACTTGTCACCCAACGCATGTTTTGGTCCATCCTGGAGGCACAGGCAGGTTATGAATGCAACACCAGATAGACATTCAAGATCATGGGTGCATCACTGGCTGGCATCCATGCCTCCACCCATGGCACTGGTGATGCTCTACATCATTTTGCTGTTGTAGTGGATAGATAGTGGGGTGAAACATTGTCACTGCTTAACCGTGCAACGTCCATGCTGGGAATGTGGTGGGAGTAGTGCGTCAGACATGTGGAGATAGGTGGGCAACAACCTCAGCTGAGAGCCCATGTGGACGTGCACAGTCACACTCCCATAGTGGCAGTACCACTAGCACTACCAAAGGGGGTTGCTGTACACACCACAACATGGCAGGCCATGGGCACATGGTCCCAGTTGGTCCCTTGAGGGACACTGAACCAGCAGACACCAGTTATTATCAGCAAGTAGTATCACATCTGACCCTGGGCATGGTGGTGCCAGTGCCACTTCTGGCAGAACCAGTTTCCATGTTCTTGGATGGAGATGGTAAACTGTACATTCTGCCATGTATGGGCTGTCCAACATGCCCTTGTCTAGGGCTAGCACATGCCCTTCTTCCCTTCTGAGCTGGGAATTTCTGGTTAAAGACTTATTGTGCCTGCTTATTTGAACTTTTTCTTTCTGAAATTGGTGCACCTTGTTTGATGTAGCATAGACTAGATTCAGACATCCTGAATCTAGCTTTGTTTGTATAACTTGAGCACTAATCCAGGCCATCTTTTTTGGAGAAGGTTCCCCTGCACCCTAGTGGCAGGAGAGTGCAGTTAGCACTTGTCTGATTGAAGACTGCTGGAACAGGGCTCAGTTTTGAGCTTTTTTACTGGTTAATTGGGTAATATCTTTAAATCAGTTTGCTTGTTTTCTATTGTTATATAAAAAAATTACACTTTATTCATCTGCTTTTACTATATTTGTGTTTTTTCCTACTTTATTACTTTATTTTGCTTTTGCTGCTTGTTCTTAAAAGTACTTAATTGCATTTATTCTGCTGCATTTATTACTGCTTGTTAGTAGCCTCATTAAATTGTAACTGTTATTCTAAGCCATTGGATGAAGCACTTGGGCTTCAGACCAGTTGTTTTACATTAAGAAGGTTTGTGGTCTGGCAGGACAGGTAGCTTACATGCTTCTAAGTTGGGAGTTGCTGATTGAAGGCTTAGTGTCTCTTATTTTAAAAGTGTATTAGTTCTGGTTTAAGCACTTAGACTTCAGGCCAGTTATTTTACATTAAGAAGGTGTGGTCTGCACTCTTGTGGGAGGAGAGGGTAGATTCTGCCCTTCTGAGTTGGGAGTTCCTGGTTAAAGGCTTATTGTGCCTGCTTATTTGAACTGCTTCTTTCTGAAATTGGTACGCTTTATTTGCTGTAGCATAGACTAAATTCAGACCTGCTGAATCTAGCTTTGGTTGTATAACTTGAGCACTAATCCAGACCATCTTTTTTGGGAGAAGGTTCCCTGCACCCTAGTGGCAGGAGTGTGCAGTTAGAACTTTTCTGATTGAAGACTGCTGTAACAGGGCTCAGTTTTTATCTTTTTATTGGTTAATTGGTTAATTTGTTTAAATCAGTTTGCTCATTTGCTACTGTTATATAAAAAAATACACTTTATGCATCGCCACTTAGCTAGGGTCAAACTATACTCGGCGCCATAAAGTCTGGTCATTAAATTTTCCCTTAAAACTAGCTAGGTTTTTAGTTTTAACACTCAACTCTGTTTATTTGAGCTCAACACTTGTTCAGAACTCATTGTAAGCAGTAAATAAGCTACAAATTACTACAGCACTTAACTTTCCTCACTTGTCTAGAGAAAAACAGTTTTTAGTACTTAATAAGTAAGCACCTATCCAGGCATGTTTAAGGGTCATCTCCCGGTGTTTTCTCCTGTCTACCTGAAGAATCTGGGCATTTTGAGGCAATGCAGCAATTGCCTCATGTTCACAGACAACCCTCTCCTCCTACCACCCAACACTACAACCTGTGAGAGATGCACTTATATGGCCAACCTGGAAGCAAAGCTCTCTTCACCCAAGACTGGACTAGACAGGAGAAGGTAAACACTTGCACCACACCAAACTCATCACATAGTCCCTTAAAACCTACACCACCAAAACAGACATATAGAAACACAAAAAAAACACCTACATTCATGGAGGCTCTCAATAAAAATCTGCTCAAGCAACAGAGACCTCCAAAGCAGAGACACAAGCAACCTCCACCCCCAACACAACCCAAATGACATGTAGCCCACAAACTCAGTGTGCCACTCAACCACAGCCCATAAGACATAACAACGTACCCAACACTCTAGTCATAGGTGACTCTATAGTCAGGCACACTGATGTTCCACTCAACAGGCTAAACAAGGAGAACGTTACTGTCAGCTGCCTGTCAGGGGCCAGGATCCACCACATAATGCACGCACGTTGGTTACTCCACAACAAGTACAAATATGATGGAATGACCTGAGATGTACCTCCCTGGACTACATAAAAAGAGACATGGAGGAGCTCTCTGATCTTGTAGCCCAGGCAGGTATGACCCTAGCTAATTGCTCAGCATAATGCATCTGAGATAATCCAAGTGCAACTAACTCTGGGCAAGACCGCAATCCAAATTGTAACTTGCTACAGATCCCCCACCATGCCCCAGGATTCCCACTCCTCATTTCTTGATACACTGGAAAATATTAGGGTACAACCCAACACCCTCATAATCGGCGATTTCAACTACCCCACCATTAACTGGAAAAACTACTCATGTACCAACTCTTTTGGTCAACGTTTTCTGGAATTCATAAATTCCATCACCTTGGATCAACTTATCCACACCCCCACCAGGGGCAACAATATCCTAGACATGGTCATTACCAACATGGGCGACCGGTGTTCCACACCAGAGATCAATTCCTTATTGGTCAGAACTGACCACAAGCTAATTACCCTAGACATCCACATCCCTCCCCCACCCCCCATTAGGGAAACCACTGTAAAAACATTTTCTCCAAAGCCAGCTTCATGCTTCTTAAGACAGAAGTGGCAAACTTCACGACATCCATGCAGATGGGCAACAGAGGTATGACTGCTGAATCTTACACAAATACACTTTATAAGCACTTACACGAGTGCATGGATCATGCTAACAGAGCCAAGATGCTATCCTTTTAGTATTCAAAAACACACTAGGATTTTATGAAGGTAACAAAATATTTTGTAACTTTGTATCTTGCATTTTGGCACCACCTTTCTTAGAAAGTGAGATGTTGCTTCAGATGTTGCATAACATGCCTTGCACTTGGGCCCCACCTCCCTCAAAGAAGTGAGGTTCATCCCTTAAGAAAGTGATGTTTTTATGGTATTTAAAGGATGCTAGGTAGTGCATCTGTTTGTCTGATGATGTTTCTGTAGCACTGGAAATGAAAGCTCTTACATTTGTTTATTAAAATACCATTTTGTGGTTTTGGAGCAGCATTTTTACTTCTTGCAGTGTCACTTTTCACTGTTAGGCTTGATTACTTGGTTGTGGTTTGTTTTTGCCTTCTACCATGTCACAAACAGATATTTTCAATGACCAGGAGTTGGGATTCTCAATTCAACTTGTACTACTACCTTTATGGAATTAACGGCACTTATTAAATGCATAGATGATTTAAAGCAATGTGTGGATAGTCTTAAAACTTCTTCTAATGCAAATGTTGTTCCTTGGAATAGAACGGCTTCCCCACCCTGTGATTTGTCCAAGGAGCATATTCCAGCTTTGCAGCAGGGCTGTGGGGAAGGAACATCTTCTGGTATGACAATTCATAGAAATGTTAACTTGGGAACATTGCATACAGGTACTGATTTTTCTGTCAATACTCACAGTTTAAGTGATTTGTTTAAATCAATGTACAATTTTGATGAGGCAAGTAATTCTACTAGTCCTGTTTTTACAAGTAATGACAACAATGACAGTGAACTTACTTTTAAAGCCAGATTGAGTAAAATGGAAAAGCTGGTTATAAAATTTAAATCATTACAAATGGACAACTCATTTTTGAGACATTGTATTGCCAACCAGCGGGTCCCTAGAGGACTGCGCTTTTGGAAATACCAAATGGTGTTACATTCGGGTCTGTTTTTACCTTAAACTGTTGGATTTTTCTGACAAAATGGGTTGTACACTAATGGAACTCATTATCAAGGAGAATTTAAGGAACCTGTGTTCTACTGAAGAAGAAATTAAGAAGGTAGATGCACAGTTAAGAAATGACCTGATTTTTAAGCAAAATATTGACAGTTTTCAACGAATTTTTGTCAAACAGGAAAATATTTCTTTTTCCAGAAAAAAGAAAAAAAAATCTTAAGGGACACTAAGGACTATACTAATAAGGATTTTTACCCTAGGCCACCAAAAAGTACTGGTATTTTTAGCTCCAACAATGACAACGGTGAAGAAAATGATGATGTTGACACCAACAATGGTCAATATAATGTCAACAATGACCAGAATGGCCCTCAGAGGTTCAAAAGAATTCAGGAAAGGTTCAAAAAAGGGGGTATGGTCACCCTACCTCTAGGGACAGTAAAAAAAAAACATGTTTTTCAGAACCCTCATTGGAAACTACCCCAGAACTAGTAGTTGACAACACATTTGATGGTAATGACTATGTTGATGCATCTGCTAACATATACAAATTTTAAAGTTGTAAGATTTACAATTTTTCATCACTTCTTGTTTCTGCTGTGTTTAGTTCATTGTTCCAACATGGTTTTAAATATGTACCCTCTAACAAACCTGATTTGGTCGATGTGGTAACGGAACTTAAACTTTTTACCAGAAATTTGAACCTTAAATGTATTTTACCTCCTTATGAGCAAAGGTCTGATATTCCATTACTGCAAAGATCTAGTACCTTTAACCCCCCCATTAATTCCAAGTATACATCTTTTTGAACAATTATGTGAGCAAAGCATCAGGGATTGGCATTCTAACCATAGAAGTATAAGTTCCACAACCTTTCGAGTGAAGAGATGGAACTTTTGCATAGACTTGCCAACAATTCCAGCATTCGAATTATGAAACCAGACAAAAGAGCAAGTGTTGCCATTATGGACAGAATTTTGTACTCCTCAAAGATGTTGGAATTTTTACAAATTGGTAGATTTTTTGTTGAGGTATCAGGAAATGAGGTGAACATTGCTTATTATAGTATAGACCTCCTTTTGGAAGACATAATTATTACATTCAATCTACTTCTTCATGTTAGAGAATTTCTGACTGTTTGCAAGCCTAAGATCCCTGGAATTTTCGGTATTCCCAATATTCATAAGTCAGTTACTGACCCTCCATTGCAACCTGTAGTGGCCTCAGCGGGTTTGAAGACTGAACCATTGTCAAAATGTGTTGATATTAAATTAAAAACTTTTTTTGTGAACAAAAGTCACATCTTAAAAGATTCATAGCACTTTTCGAACTTGATTTCAGGATATCCTTTTTTGCCTAATGGTCTACTGGTGACCAGCGATGTAAAGGAGCTTTTTCCGGTTGTTCCCCATGATGAAGGAATGGACTGGTTCCACCAAGCTCTGGTTAAAGGCTCTAATCTGTCCAATAATGAAATTAGTCTTATATATCAGATTATGGAACTTGTCCTGACAAACAACTGTGTATACTTCGAAGGGGAGTGCTCCAAACAGCATACGGGTGCTGAGATGAGGGCCACTTGTGCCCCTGTCTTTGCCAATATGGTCCTATGGTTTTGGGAAACGAATTTTGTTTTAAATTCAGTATTTGCACCTATGTTGGGTTTGTATCTGAGATTTCGGATGACATTTTTATTTTGTGGAAAAGAAGTTTGGAGGACTTAGAAAATGTTATGATTTATTTTATGATTTATTGGAGTTTATTCATCACAATAATAATAACTCAATAGACTTTTTGGATGTGACTCTTTATAAGAACTTGGAAAATTTCAGATATGAATCTAATATATATAGGAAACCAACCTTTTCTAATGCATAACTACATTTCTCAGCATCCGATCTAGCAAAAGAAAAATGTAGTAAACGGTCAGTTAATTAGACTATGTAGGTTGGTTTCAGATGGTGAAGTGTTCAAAGTAGAGGTTGTGAAATTGGTTGGTATGTTCCTCGAAAGGGGTTACCCCAAAGATTTTTTGGATAGCACCATTGATTATGTTATGGAAAACAGGGATGTTAGATATAAGCCCCTTTTATGCAACAATGATGTGGGTACCAGTTCTATTAATCTTGTTGGTCAAGGAACTACCACTCAATATGATCAGCATAACTTGTCACAAGTATTTGTTTTGCAATACAATCCAGGTATTTATTTATTACAGGACACAAGTAAGAAACACTGGGCAACATATTTTGGATCATTGGGACTTTTGAGTAGGTTGGTCCCAGAACCCAAATTTCTTTTTAAAAATAACAAAAACTTTAAGGGTATTTTTGAAACCAACAAGCAACAAATGAATGGCCACACCAATGGGTGTGGAATGAAAAAAATGTGGGACCTGCCGACAATGCAGGTATATCCTGGAAGTTAGCAGTTTCCTTGTTCAAGGTTGCCCATTCTTGTTTACTGTTAAATTTTAATATGACTGTAACACCAAGGGGGTTGTTTATATCAGTTTTTGTGCCACTTGTTCTGCTTTTTATATTGGCAAGACTAATGGCCCCTTGTTTATGAGAATTTATAAGCATCTTTATGCTATTAAGAGCAAAAACTCTAGTAATGCACTTTATAAACATTCCACAACGTGTCCTGGTTTTAAGAAATTTGTATTTATTATTTTGGAAAAGGTGGGTGTACTAGACAGAGGGGGTGACTGGGAGACCTTAGTGGAGAAAAGGGAACTGTATTAGCAAGTTCTCTTAAATGCCACTACCCCCCCCCCAAGGCTTAATGAGTATGTATTGATCAAACCTATTTTAAAGTTGAAAGCAGGTATTGTTTGATTTTTATTATGAAATTACATGCATTTTTTTAGTATACAAAGCAATTTCATATTGGCATTAACTTCAATGTTTGTACATTTTTTTAGCTTTTAGTATTCAA
Source organism: Protopterus annectens (assembly GCF_019279795.1). Lineage (NCBI taxonomy): Eukaryota > Metazoa > Chordata > Ceratodontiformes > Protopteridae > Protopterus > Protopterus annectens. The sequence continues at coordinate 611,350,166 of NC_056731.1, read as the reverse complement.
AAATGCACTAGGATTTTATGAAGGTAACAAAATGTTTTGTAACTTTGTATCTTGCATTTTGACACCACCTTTCTTAGAAAGTGAGATGTTGCATAAGATGTTGCATAACATGCCTTGAACTTGGGCTCCACCCCCTCAAGGAAGTGAGGATCATCCCTTAAGGAAGTGATGTTTTTATGGTATTTAAAGGATGTGAGGTAGTGTATCTGTTTGTCGGATGATGTTTCCATAGCACTGGAAACAAAAGCACTTACATTTGTTTATTAAAATACAGTTTTGTGGCTTTGGAGCAGTATTTTTTCTTCTTGCAATGTTAAGGAATATCAAGTGTATACTGTATTATTAATAATGTTCTGGTAAAGTACAAGTGCATTCATAATGTGAGGGGCATAAATCAAATGCATTCATAATTTTCCGGAAATAAAGTACAACTGCAGTCAGAATTGTTAAGGAAATAAAGTTAGTACTGCATACATGGTGGAATAACAAATGCCTTTTAATGCCTGCATTATTTAAAGTGCTCAAAAGTGAAGACTGTTAGATGTATACCAGTCACTGTTTCATATCACCCCTAATAAAGGTGTGTTGTGACAAATGGGTGTATTTTGGGCTGTTGGTCAAAAAACTGATTATTACAACTGTTGTGAAGTAAACACAGGTATAATGCCATGAAGTAACTGAAGGTTGGCCAATAAAGAACTGTTTTGCTAAAGTGTAGATGTAGAGCTGTACTACAAGATATAATGCATTATGATATTTCTTCTGCACAAAGATCTGAACCTAGAATAGTAATGTCTAGGGTATTATAGTGTGTTTCTCTCAGGATTGTCTTGTGTTAACCTTTGCATTTCAGCTATATGCATTCCTTAACATAGTTATGCTGATGCAGGCAAGTATGAAACTGTAATAGCTGTAGACTGCAAATATACCATCTGCAACTGTATATGTTTCAGTTAGGCAACCCAGCACTCCAATATGGTCTGTACACATTCACACATAATCCCATCCACTAGGGGTTAAATGCATACACCTGCATTCCAAGTATTAATACACAGTTCACCTGCTATCTCTGTCATACATGCATCTCATGCATGTATGTTCAACTGTCACTTATGTCTTGTGTGACACTCTACCTATATTACCAGGTCACACTTTGTTACCAGGTGAGCTCTTGGCACATATCAGTCAGTCAACACACAGCAGTGGCTCAGTAGCTCAATTTGATAAATTATATCTATATTGTTCATTTTGCCACACACAGACTGGAGTTTGAATTTAGGGACAAGTACTACTATATATTTATAGAAAGAGACAAGAAGTACTGAATATTTATAAAAACAGTTATGTATTGTTAACAGAATTTCTCCCCACAGGACTTACAGGTAAATAAATGTCTGCAGTAGCTGTTTGAATAGTATAGTAATGTCTGTGTCAGATGTACTAATGTGTAAATAGCATTGCTCAGCAAGGTGATAAGAATTCATTAAATAAACCACAACAAGTACACTACTATTCCTAGTTAATAAGACAAATAAAGCAGTTTATTGTTTGTACGGCTGTATGTCTGGTGCATCTGTGAATGTCTGCTGCTAGTCTAACCCCATGCCTGCCAAGGATGGCAGGATAAGTGTAAACCATCTGTACTGTGCATGATACATGTCTCTCAAGTGTCACACTGTCACGGATAGTGATCAGTGTTGCCAAAACCCTTGGACACAGATATAACATCCAGTTGAAGTATACTAGTAGCACACTCACACAACAGTGCACAGTACACCTTGGTAGTCATATATGTTCCCCTGACATGTTATAGTCCCCTGTAGTTTTGTACCTGTAGGTGTTAGAGCTTGGCCTATAATGTCACATGCCGATAGCTTGAGAGGTATGTATGTGCTACAGAAGCAATAGGGTACATATATATAAAACAAGGCAGACCTGTACAGTATAGAACCATACTGTTGCAAACAATATAGCATATACTGTTGTTAATGGAATGTCTCTCTCTCCCTCCACCCCTTATCTGCATTCCAAATTATCACTGTTATACTATGAGTATGGTTTCCTTTTCATATATGTTGTTTTCAAAACCTAATGTTCCGCTTGTGTTTTATTATTGTTATATATTACAATGGTTGCATACTAACATACACTGTTGAAATACCAATGTTGTTGGACTTTTGCCATAACTGTTACTGGCATGCTGTTACAGTACTGACTGTTATTCCAGTTATTCCATTGTGTTCTGTATGCTATGCAATATTATTGTTCTCAGTTAATTGGAGCACCCTTGCATGCTGTTATAACTAACGTTTAAATGTGCTGCACATGACTAACCTATACACTTTGAAAAAACCACAACACCATAGCACGAGTGGGAAGGCTGGTTCCTACAGATCCACCTACCCCACCTCAACTGACCATGGCACTGGGGCCCAGCATGTCTGGAACCCAACCTGGAGCTGCCTCCTCTTCTGGTCCTGCACCACCCATGGGTGAAACCCCCTCAAGGGATGGGGGCCCATCCCCCATGGGAGTGAATAGGTAGTGGTCATCCGGGATAGCTTCCAGGGATGGTGTGCAGGATTTTCCTGCATGATATGGACGATCACCTGTGTCAGATTCAGGGCAGACTGGTGCACCTGGAGGGGAAGGCTGGCCCTGCAGCCCAACCCCCAGCACAGCCACCTTCAGGGCCATGAAGGAGCAGTGGTGACTGCCCATGGGTGGGGAGCTCAGTCCCACTACTGTCATCTGTGGGGCACTTGGTTCTCTGATTCCACAGCATCCTCCCCATCCAAGGTGTTTACCCCACTCATGTGTCATACACTGACCCTGTCTGCTGTCTTGTCTGTTTGCAAATGCTACCTCTGCTACCCAACCTACCCCCACACATACCTATATCCATTCCTCAACATTCCACTCTCTCCTTAAAAAAAAATGGACATCTGTCTCACAAAAAAAAAATCACTCCATACGTAGCTTTCCATTTCGCTCACACCTAAACTGCCCACAGTCAATCATTACAGTAATTAATCAACAAAGTTATGTTGCACACACCCCTCTGTCTGGGATGTGAGGCTACAAATTCCAAATTGCCCACAACCTGCACAGCTGTTGCTGTAGAAGAAATAGAGAGCTATGGTCCTTTCCTACACCCATCCTGCAAATCCCTACCTACTTTTCACATTGTTTTCCCCCTGTTGCCCCCATTTCACCACTTTCCTATCACCCCTTTTACTTTTATATTTTTAAAATTAGCACACGTTTAAGTGGAGCTAAGCAGTGTGGTGCTTTGCGCCATGCTGCACAAACCCGCTTAAAACTGCTTTAATCACCTTATCTGTTTCTGACACTGTTATGCACATCAGCAAAATAATCAATCCCTCTGAAATATTGAACCCAAGACCCTGTCAATTACAGAATGTTGCATTAGCCCAATAGACCACTCAGCTCTGCAGAATAGCTGCTGATTCTATAAACATATCAAGAATTCCACTGATGCACATCAGCAAAAATAAAATAAAATAATCACACCTGCCAAGTTTTGGACTCAGGACCCTGTCAACTACAGCATAGTGCATTATCCAACTAGGCCACTCAGCTATGAAGAATAACTAGTGTTTCTGTAAACATATCCTGATTGCCAGTGACACACAACTTCTGAACACAATGGGATAAATGACAGCGTACTTGGGCCTGTGATGCAGACACTGAACCAGTATGCAGCCAAATACATGTTGATGGATGTACAGGAGACTTTGATATCAGGTAGAGCTGACAACTGCACAGACTATTGCAGAATATCCACAGTTGTGCCACCTACTTATGGCATGGTTGTCAAAAAAAACTATTCTGTGTGCTGAACTACTGGCAAGTCAGTGCAGATTAAGGTTATAAAATCATGACAGACAGGTCAGTGTCACATGTCATACCCATCTGAACACACATATCCATGGCAATCCTGTGAAACACACTGTATGCATGCACATATGCCTTGCAACTACACCTGTCATAATAATGAGTCAGTAGCTCCATCTGTTACATTCCTAGCATGTGTGACATTTGGACATCCATAGTCCTGACGTACAGTTCAGTCTGTGGCATGGCAAGTACATGCTTGTCAATACAACATATAAATAACAGAGCCCTTCAATGTCGTGCAGAACTGGTTGTTGCTACAGCAGTAACTGCCACCCACATTAGCACGTCAAAGGCCTGTAGGGTGGGATACATGTAACAAATAGGAATAGATGCCCTAAATGTCATCTACCAGTCTCTGGATGGCACTATTACATAATATAAGTACCAGAGACACATGCCTCAACTGGATTGTTATGGGTAACCTCACCCTGGCTATGCTGTGACAACAGAGCTGACAATGTTCCCTCACTGACATATACAGCTTGCTGTCCTCTAGTGTGTTCACAATCCTCCAGTATGACTCCTGGTCAGAATGCAGCAGCTGCAGCCTTCAACACATGCAGCAGTATGTTCAGCTACCTGCTACAGACCTACCATACCTCTCAAACACATAGAACAGGGCATCCACACAACACCTATGCATAAAGGGGTGGGGGAATGCCCAAGTGACAGGTACATGTGTCACAGTCTTCCCCTACAGCCAGACACAACTGATAGACCAGTGGCAACAGCAACAGCATGCACATTCAGATAAAAATGATGTCTGACACTCACATCTGTCTGTCTCCTTACTGACTCCAACACACATTGTTAAACAGTAAACTGCCACAGAATCAGAAAGTCTGTTAACAATGGCCAAACATAGCATGCAAAACTGTGGGCATACCACATCAGTCTAAACAGTGGACAATATTTCTACCTACCCTCTGTAATGTGTTTGTCCCCACACCTCCATAATGTCCTCCTCACAGGCCAGGTAAAAGGTCAAGGCCTACATGAAGGCCTTAATTATAGCACTGTTGCCATGCCATTGGCTAATGAAAATGCAACCCAGCTGTTCTGCATGCAATTAGCAAGTGTGGGTCACAGACTGGTGGACAGGCAATCACCTCATGAGTATTACCTACAAAAGGCATGATGCTGCCTACAGTAAACAGGTCTGTGACTTTCTTCATGAAGACAGGCTGCACTATCCAAGGAATATACCACTGGATTTCTGCACACAAAGGAGTACAGCACTAATACCAGGAATGTAATAGAATTCCTCAAGTAACGGGACACAGATGGGGGGATTCAGCCATGGGAAATATGGATTACAACTCTAGGGTCTGTAGAACATAACTTGGAATGACATGTTGGTATTAGTCAGCTGTTCAGCACCTACATTCTTCCCTTTTGTCTCTATCTGCTGTGATAGATCACAGCTCTGGCTCCTGAGTCCCCCCAGCAATGGTGAGGTCATGTACAAAAGCTACTGGATTGTGTATTACACAATAGTGACAGTAAGCACTTTTGTATACAACTGGCATATCACATGATGTACTGTCAGTCAGCTCCTCAGTCTGTGAATGTCACGCAGGCATAGTAAAAACATTGTCCAGGTGTCCTTGACTGTTCCTGATGTACTCTGGCTAGGTCACTGTGTACTCCACATCTGTATCTCATTGCTTGAGAGCTATGGCTAGTGTATGTGTTGATCCTCTGCAGCAAGACAGCAGGTAATAGCCAGAAGTAGTGGGGGGATACAGGCTATGCCTCAGCCTCAGAGTGTACATATCGAGCACACAATGTAAGGGAATGAATGCAGTACCAGATATTAAAGTGCCATAACTGTTTTCTGCGGAGTCTGGCATGTGACAGCCAGATTCCCTACAGTCTGCGAGCAACCAGTACCTATTGTTTTCCAGACATCCACATTTGTCTGGTGGAGGGGCCACATATGTCAGGCACATGTACACATTTTGCAAACATCTGTGTACTGCAGATGTCTGACACCTACAAGGAAGATAACCTACACAACAGTTGCTGTGGTGTCTGTAATTGTGTAGCACAGATATTGCTGGAATGTCCCCATACACTTGTAGTACCACTCACCTATTTGTTGTATGGTGGCTGCATGACATAGTACTGGGATGTTGCCCATAGGGGACACACCGCAGTGATAGGTCTGGGCACATAACAACACAGTCTATCACAGCACACAGGCCAGAACAGATATACCTAGGATCATACAAGGTTACTAGGCCACTGACCTTGAGGCCGTCATAAGCCTAGCCCAGAGTTTAGCCCATGTGTATGCAAGTCAGCACCTGATACTCCAGTCCAACAGAGACACACGTGGTATTTCAAGTGTGTATGTCCTGTTAACCATTCAGTTATCCAGGTCTCACTTGAAAAGGTGTACATAGTTACCCTGGCTGTTGTGAACAGGGTGTCCATTCCACAGCTGGATGAGTGTGTGGGACACACATCTGATCCACCAACAAGTCCTGTTGATGTCAAACTCGGTTGAGGGTGTGTGTGTGTGTGTGTGTGTGTGTGTGTGTGTGGGTTAATAGAGTGGAGCCTGACTTGCAGTTGTGCAGCTGTCCCATCAAGGTGGAGTCCGTGATCATCTTGTATGCCAGACAGAGGTCACCTCTGAGGAGTCTGTATGAAACTAGGTAGAGGGATGGACTAATCTGTGTATGGTAGATGTGTGAAGCCCTAGTATTCCCTGCTGGGTAACCTCCATGACCTCCACAGCTGCTGCATGTGCTTTGCGAGGTAAATAACTACAGGATCATTATACTCAGTAATGGTCCTTATTAGGGGGAATACAGGGATGTTATGAGCCCCATATCCCTGGTTGACATACTATTATGTATGAGGTGGGCCATGTAGAAGGTTTTCCTTACAACTGAAGCAATATGGTGGGCAAATGTCATGTTGTCATCAACCTGTGTGCACATAACCCTCTTGACTGATTGCGTGATTAGGATGTTGTTAGTACTGTGATAATATGTGAGGACATCGCTGTTCCCAAAGTGGATGATGCTGCATGTCATGGTATGCAGCCTGAGGCCATATTTCTGGCACAGTCATGTGTCTGTGTAAACCCTTTTGGCAGATGTCAACATCACTAGGGAATCCAATGACAACATATATCATGTATATGTGTGCAAACATGGTCAGCCATAGCCCAACAGCTGTGCCTTGCACCTCAGAAGAGTACATCACACATAACAGAGGCCCAAACATAGAACACCAGGTTACACCGCTAGTTATGAGTCTACCGCTTGGAGGTATTTCCCTATGTGGACTAGCTGGGTCCTGTCAGTGTGCCAGTGTACTACTCATCTGGTGATAAATGGCCAATGCCTAAGTGGGAGCGTATATCTATTATGGCCAAGTGGGGAATACTGTCAAAGTCTTTGGCCACATCAAGTGTGTGCACTGTCAACCCCCCCCCCCCGTCCATGGCTTTGGTGACTATGTCAAAGAGGTCATCTAATTGTAACATACATGATCCCTGCCTTGACAAAGCCTAACTGTGCATGATGGAGTGTGTGGAAGTCGCCAAAGTCCTTGTTAATGAGGTTCAATATAAACTGTGCCATGCCCTTGCAGATCAGCCTACTTAGGCTGATGGGTTTGTAATATGCCAGATTGGTGGATGCCCCACTTTAGTGTAAAGGGATAACAGGGAGTGTCCTCCACTTGGCTGGGACAAAGGCAGTAGTCAGGCCTCGGTGGAATACAGTGCCTTATGGTGCTGCAAGGTCATGCTTGGGGTCATGTAGGATGCATCCTGTGGTGTGATAGGCTCCCATGACTTTGAGGTGGCAGTGGTGTCCTGTTCCCTACATACAAGGAGAAGGGGGCAGGTACTGGGGATGTCCTGATGTACTGATGGGGGAGACAGGAGGTGAAGCCTACACTGAATCTTTCAGGCATCAAGTATGCTATACCTACAACACTTGTATATCAGGTGTCCTTGACAACTACTACTGAGCAGATCTGAGTGTTTCCTTTGATGTTGCAGACACATGTGAAGAAGGTGAGATGATTGTGCATAGTGGATGTCACCAATGTGGGCTCAGGGTTTGCTTTGCTGGATTCCAGTAGTGATCTTATTTGCTTGTTCAGGCTAAGGTGACATATCATCAAATGGGCACCTGCTTCTACTTTGTCTCGGACAGCAGTATGTCATCCCTGTTATAGACATTATTTATTGTAGATGTCCACCAGACAGGTGTATGTATCCTTGCAGAGGATGATGTAGTCCTGTTGGGTATTCCTGACTCCATGCATCTATACAAATGCACATGTAGTGCTTTTGTGTATTTGCAAATATTGGTGCCAGCTGGGAGCTGCGAAGCTGTGTATTACCACCCTTCAGGACTGTTCAACTTTGGAGTTGTATGTATGTCTGACCCTAGCTAGATGGGTATTGTGAGAGATGGTGACTGCAAACATGACCACTTTATCTTTGCTTTGACCATGGAGGATGACACTGTTGGGATGCTGCAGTGGTTACCCGTTTTGTCTAATATCAATAACAACAGACTTTAACCTCATGTGAGGGTAGCACCTAGCTGCTCCGAGGTGTTTGCATTTCCACTGTTGATGGATCTCTGGGCATTTGTGTGCTGGCATGAGTACATCTTCCAATGTATGTTTGGGTAGTTTATGTAACCCAGGATCAGGGTACTTACCCGGATCCTGATACAGTTGATCAGGTCCATATAGGCAGAATGGGCTTCCTGGTCACATGTGGGGGCTGGTAAATAGCTATGATTTGAATAGGTTTCTTGGCAATGGTGAACTGCCCATGCAGTGTCCCCATGCATCTTACTACCTGTACAGCCTGGAGGTGTGTATGTCTTTCATATATAGTGAAACCCCCACGTCCCATTGCTTTAGCGCCCACACTTTGGAGTTTGACTGTATGATAGGATGGGTGACCATATAAGGGTGGGTTGATCTCTGCAGCTTTGAACCATGTGTCTGTGACTGCACAGTTGTCAGCATTTCCCAGGGTTATGCATGCTTGCAGTGTGCGCAGATTCATGTTTAGACTCCTAGCGTTTAGCAGCATGGCCTTCAATTTGTGATGTGCTGACAGCTGTATGTTGGTAGTGTTAATCTCACCATGTCTCCTAATAAAGGCACTATGGGAGTGGCAAGAACCATTGCCAGATGCATGAAGGCCAGCTAAGACAGAGGGAGGCTATTTCTGGTAAAGCATCGTGGTCTGTTGATCATATCAGCCCAGGGTCTCAGGTACTGGATCCCCCTGGAATGGCACAGGATAACAAGCCAGGTGTTAAGGTCAATCATTTCCTGATTGAATTGTGGCATCATTCTGGGTGACAGCGGAATTTGGCATAAGGCTAGGGACATACCTGCCTGGGACACATAACCAGCGTGCTCACTCATGTCACCCTACATATAGTCCAGGGAGGTACATGTCAGGACAGACACATCAACATGGCCTGTGACACACTCATGACAGTACCTGTTGTTGAGAGACAGCAGTGCATATGTGATATGGCAGATTCTTGCACCTGGCAGACAAGTAACTGTGACTTCCCCATATGTAGCCTGGTGAGAGGCACAGCTGTGTGTATCACAATGGAGTCTCCTGTGACTAATCTGTTTTATTTATGATGACGTCCTCAAGGCTGTCGGACACAGGTGTGTGGCTATGTGTGGTATGTGCTGTGGAGGGCTGTGGAGTTCACGTATGTCTTTGCCTCTGAGGTCTCCTTTGTTAGTGGATGTGTATGTGGAAGACCTATGCATATGCGAGTGTGTGTTGTGTAGGTGTCGGTGGTGTGTGAGGTGTGCTGATTGAGTTGACAACCTGTTTGGTGCCAAATATGTGTCCTTGACAGGGAAAAGAGAGCATGGACTGTAGGTTCCTAATGTCGTTGCATCTCTCACAAATTGTGTTCCTTGGTGGTGTTTGTAGATGGTTGTCTGTGCACATGAGGCAGTTGCTACACTGTGCCAGGATGCCCATGTCAACAAGACTAGCAGGGGAAACTGTAGGACATTGTGTAGCCATATATTCCAGACTCTGAGGGATGAAGGCCAGGGAGACCTAAGGGATGGGCCTACAGGCCAGGTGCTTAAAACAGGAGTAGGAGGCTGACACTACTGCATACAATGTAGACAGGCTATAAACAAGCAATAATAGGTGCAACAGCAAAATGCACTGGAACACCTAAGAGAACATGTAGCAAGTATGAGGAAACAGCAAGTTCAGGAGGGCAATGCATAATGCATTGGCACTTTGTTGCTGATAGCTACATACATACTGGGGTGATAGATGGCAGGGTATGATGTGGGAGTTAGGGGAGGATAGTGCTGGCAAATGTCATTGTGCAGGGTATACATAATGGCAAGCAATGCATGTGGTCCTGTGATGTGTTCTCCTCTTCTTGTCTTTCAGTAATAATGTACTGGTGTAGGAACCCACCATTTGCAGAAGCAGAGAATGCTGCCATACTCGATGGTCTGAGACTCCATCACCAGATACTGTTGTTGAAGAGTTGTCATAATCAGAAACAACACACTGCCCTGTGGGCAGACCACGTGGCATCGGTGAATCATGTTATTCTGCATTTTTGGGGGGTGGTTTGTAACCTACTGTGCATGTTGATATATGCACATATTATCCTATACCAATGCTAGATTTGTGTCTGCTGACAATACCCTTCCCCACAATTACATAGGTACCTCTATTGTGGACGGAATCCGTCATCCTGTAGCTGGTGAGTGCGCAAATGTATTGTCATGGCTCAACTATATCCTAGGCATGTTAAGGGCTGCCAATTTGCCTTGGACACAACTGTTAGTCTTAGCCATATTGCAATACTTGTATGTTCAGTTGTGGAGGAGGTCCCTCCAGTGCATTACATTGGCAATCACATTAGCATATTTTCAGGAGCTTTAACATATTTGCATGTAGTTTTGTGAAGATCTAGGCAGTCTGTTATAAAGGAGGGCATTAGTATAGTGGAAAAGGGTGCATTGTGTTAAAGAAGAAGGTCCATCACATACACTGACATGTCATATATCTCACAGTTGTATAGTACTAGCAAAATTAACTGGATGTAGTTGCACTGCAATGGTTAAGGGCCTGTCTTGTCTGTGTCTGTTGTGGTCTGTTTGTGTGTTGTGCATGGGATCAGTAATAAGGTGTGGTATGTATAATACAGTTGTGGCAACTCATCTGTGTGTGTAGTCATGTTGTCTTCCTCCTCACAGGTGACCATGGTGGTTGTAGTGTGTCCTCCTCACAACCTGATGTCAGTGTCTCATTGGACTCTGATGATGATAGTGGCCATAGTGAGGCACAGGTTTTGTTGTTGAGGGCTGATTCTGTCCCATGTATTGACATCCCACTTTCTCCCCAATGTCCCCACACACAGTCAGTATGCCCACACATACCTAGTCCCATGCACCCACAGATATCGGACAGTCTGAGGGGGGTGGCATCGAACAGAAGTTGACTATGGCATCTGTGACTGTGGACAGTAACCATTACCAGGGATCTGGTGAGGTCCCACACAGGCAGATTGACAGGGGTGCTCTAAGAAGGACTGCTGGCCATCCACCACCTGTCAGACGTGTCACAGCACTTGTCACCCAACGCATGTTTTGGTCCAAGCCACAAAAATAGCGGAATTCGGGTCCTCAGCTCGAACAGGAAAATCTTCCAACTGTAATCAAACTCCTATATCAAAAAGAGGCTCCGTTGTCCATAAAAACACAGGTTTATTATAAAAACAAAGAACACTCCATGGATATAAACCAAACGATGTTAGTGGTTAAGCGCTTTCATCTGAATCCCTCAGATTTCATCAGAACCAACATAAGCACTTAGCACACCCCTTTTATACTTGATTTGGCGCCAAAAACACAATTTAATTAACAAATGAATTTCTTAAAACAACATTGTTCCATATATTTCTATAATGTATAAATTTGTATCAATTCCTAAGCAATGCATTTAAATACTGGGTATGTAAAATGAATATGCAAAACACACATATATATGTCATAGTACCTACATTTCATATTAAATTTAAAAACCAATGAAAAATGAATAATGGATGCTGTCCTAATTGTATATAAACTCTTGGAAAGTTAATGTACTTAACCCTTGTGTACGTATAACATTCCTATATTCCTAATCTTATATTCTCTCATCCCCGGTCCAAAAGTAAAAAAGGCTTAATACTAATGAAATCATTTAAACCGGGGGGAGATGTTGCATCACATATAATTTGCCACTCACTTTCCTTGTATGATAAGTAAGTTTTCCAATCACCTCCATACACAGACATTTCCACCTGATCAATTATTGTAAATTTAAATGTATGATCCTCACCTTTGTCTGACACATGCCTACTGAGTGCATTTTTGATGTCTTTTTTCTTTATTCTATGCAAGTGTTCGTATACCCTTGTTTTAAGTTTCCTCTCTGTCTTGCCTACATAGTAGGCAGGACAGATGGTACAGGTGGCAAGGTATACTACCCTCTGACTATTGCAATTACCTTTGATACTCTTCAGTCTAGTTTTTAATGAATTGTCTAATCTAATAATTTTACTTTCATTAATATTGTTGCACTGATTGCAACATCCACACTTTGTTGTCCCACTCCATTTTTTGTTGTTATCTTTAATACCTGAATTTAACTCTAATAGTTTTTTCAAGTTAGGTGCGGTTTTAAATACACATGTCAAATGACTCCCTATGTATGATGTAATGTTGTCTGTAGTGATTAACAATTCCCAGTGTCTGTTTAAAATTTCCTTCACCAAATTGGTGTATGGATTGAATCTTATTACACAGACTATTGTGTTAAGTCCTGAACAAGTCTTTTTATTAGTCTCAAAGGGTACTCAAAGGGATTCTGTCCCATGTATTGACATCCCACTTTCTCCCCAATGTCCCCACACACAGTCAGTATGCCCACACATACCTAGTCCCATGCACCCACAGATATCGGACAGTCTGAGGGGGGTGGCATCGAACAGAAGTTGACTATGGCATCTGTGACTGTGGACAGTAACCATTACCAGGGATCTGGTGAGGTCCCACACAGGCAGATTGACAGGGGTGCTCTAAGAAGGACTGCTGGCCATTCACCACCTGTCAGACGTGTCACAGCACTTGTCACCCAACGCATGTTTTGGTCCATCCTGGAGGCACAGGCAGGTTATGAATGCAACACCAGATAGACATTCAAAATCATGGGTGCATCACTGGCTGGCATCTATGCCTCCACCCACGGCATTGGTGATGCCCTACATCATTTTGCTGATGTAGTGGATAGATGGTGGGGTGAGACATTGTCATTGCTTAACCGTGCAACGTCCATGCTGGAAATGTGGTGGAAGTAGTGCGTCAGACATGTGGACATAGGTAGGCAACAACATCAGCTGAGAGCCCACGTGGACATGCACAGTCACACTCCCATAGTGACAGTACCACTAGCACTAACAAAGGGGGTTGCTGTACACACCACAACATGGCAGGCCATGGGCACATGGTCCCGGGTGGTCCCGTGAGGGACACTGAACCAGCAGACACCAGTTACTGTCAGGAAGTAGTACCACATCTGACCCTGGGCATGGTGGTGCCAGTGCCACTTCTGGACGGAGATGGTAAACTGTACATTCTGCCATGTATGGGCTGTCCAACATGCCCTCGTGTAGGGCTAGCACATGCCCTTCTTCCCTTCTGAGCTGGCATTTTCTGGTTAAAGGCTTATTGTGCCTGCTTATTTGAACTTTTTCTTTCTGAAATTGGTGCGCCTTGTTTGCTGTAGCATAGACTAGATTCAGACATCCTGAATCTAGCTTTGTTTGTATAACTTGAGCACTAATCCAGGCCATCTTTTTGGAGAAGGTTCCCCTGCACCCTAGTGGCAGGAGAGTGCAGTTAACACTTGTCTGATTGAAGACTGCTGGAACAGGGCTCAGTTTTGAGCTTTGTTACTGGTTAATTGGGTAATTTGTTTAAATCAGTTTGCTTGTTTTCTATTGTTATATAAAAAAAATTGCAGTTTATTCATCTGCTTTTACTGTATTTGTGTTTCTTCCTACTTTATTACTTTATTTTGCTTTTGCTGCTTGTTCTTAAAAGTACTTAATTGCATTTATTCTGCTGCATTTATTACTACTTGTTAGTAGTATGATTAAATTGTAACTGTTATTCTAAGCCATTGGATGAAGCACTTGGGCTTCAGACCAGTTGTTTTACATTAAGAAGGTTTGTGGTCTGCACTGTTGTGGCAGGACAGGTAGCTTACATGCTTCTAAGTTGGGAGTTGCTGATTGAAGGCTTAGTGTCTCTTATTCTAAAAGTGTATTAGTTCTGGTTTAAGCACTTGGGCTTCGGGCCAGTTATTTTACATTAAGAAGGTGTGGTCTGCACTCTTGTGGGAGGAGAGGGTAGATTCTGCCCTTCTGAGTTGGGAGATTCTGGTTAAAGGCTTATTGTGCCTGCTTATTTGAACTGTTTCTTTCTGAAATTGGTACGTCTTGTTTGCTATAGCATAGACTAAATTCAGAACTGCTGAATCTAGCTTTGGTTGTATAACTTGAGCACTAATCCAGACCATCTTTTTTGGAGAAGGTGCCCTGCACCCTAATGGCAGGAGTGTGCAGTTAGAACTTGTCTGATTTAAGACTGTTGGAACAGAGCTCAATTTTTATCTTTTTATTGGTTAATTGGTTAATTTGTTTAAATCAGTTTGCTCATTTGCTACTGTTATATAAAAAAAATACACTTTATGCATCGCCGCTTAGCTAGGGTCAAACTATTCTCGGCGCCATAAAGTCTGGTCATTAAATTTTCCCTTAAAACTAGCCAGGCTTTTAGTTTTAACACTCAAATCTGTTTATTTGAGCTCAACACTTGTTCAGAACTCATTGTAAGCACTAAATAAACTACAAATTACTACAGCACTTAACGTTCGTCACTTGTCTAGAGAAAAACAGTTTTTAGTACTTAATAAGTAAGCAACTATCCAGGCATGTTTAATGGTCTGGTCCCAGTGTTTTCTCCTGTCTACTTGATGAATCTGGGCATTTTGGGGCAATACAGCAATTGCCACATGTTCACAGACAACTTTCTCCTCCTACCACCCAACACAACAACCTGTGAGAGATGCACTTATACAGACAAACTGGAAGCAAAGCTCTCTTCACCCAAGACTGGACTAGACATGAGAAGGTAAACACCTGCACCACACCACACTCATCACATAGTCCCTTAAAACCTACACCACCAAAACAGACACATAGAAACACAAAACACACACCTACATTCACAGAGGCTCTCAATAAAAATCTGCTCAAGTAACAGAGACCTCCAAAGCAGAGACACAAGCAACCTCCACCCCCCAATACAACCCAAATGACTCATAGCCTGCAAACTCAGTGTGCCACTCAACCACAGCCCATAAGGCATAACAACGTACCCAACACTCTAGTCATAGGTGACTCTATAGTCAGGCACACTGATGTTCCACTTACCAGGCTAAACAAGGAGAAAGTTACTGTCAGCTGCCTGTCAGGTGCCAGGATCCACCACATAATGCACGCACTTTGGTTACTCCACAACAAGTACAAATATGACTATGTCATTGTCCATGTTGGAGTGAATGACCTGAGATGTACCTCCCTGGACTACATAAAAAAAGACATGGAGGAGCTCTCTGATCTTGTAGCTCAGGCAGGTATGACCCTAGCCCTGAGTAGCATCCTAACATCACCCAGAATGATACCACAGTACAAGGACAAATGGCTAAGCTTCTGGTGTAATTCTAAGGAGATCCAGTATCTGTCTGGGAGGACATGATCAACAGACCACAATACTTTGCCAGAGATGGCCTGCTCCTATCGCCCTTGGGATTACGGATACTGGCTAAGACTCTTGCCACCCCCTATAGTGCCTTTTTTAGGCAAGGATCAAATGACAAATTCACCACTGTAACAGGTACAAGCAAGCAAAATCTGAGGGTAATGCTACTCAATGCTAGAAGTCTAAACCTCAAAATGCATTCACTCAAGGCACTCCTTAAAATGGAGAACATCAACATCTATGCAGTGACAAAGACCTGGTTCAAGGCTCCAGAGAGCACCCCTGCATTACCAGGCTATAATTATTACCACACCTTTCGGCCACCTAGGCCAAAACACTAAAGGCAGAGGCATGTCATATTCATTAAGGATATCCACAATTCCAGGCTAGTTGCTCAGCATAATACATCCGAGATAATCCAAGTGCAACTAACTCTGGGCAAGACCGCAATCCAAATTGTAACTTGCTACAGATCCTCCACCATGCTCCAGGATTCCCACTCCTCATTTCTTGATACACTGGAAAATATTAGGGTACACCCCAACACCCTCATAATCAGTGATTTCAACTACCCCACTATTAACTGGAAAAACTACTCATGTACCAACTCTTTTGGTCAACGTTTTCTGGAATTCATAAATTCCAACACCTTGGATCAACTTATCCACACCCCCACAAGGGGCAGCAATATCCTAGACCAGGTCATTACCAACATGGGCGACCGGTGTTCCACACCAGAGGTCAATTTTTCGTTGGTCAGAACTGACCACAAGCTAATTACCATAGACATCCACATCCCACCCCCACCCCCCATTAGGGAAACCACCTTAAAAAAATTTCTCCAAAGTCAGCTTCACGCTTCTTAAGACAGAAGTGGCAAACTTCATGACACCCATGCAGATGGACAACAGAGGTAAGACTGCTGAATCCTGCACAAATACACTTTATAAGCACTTACACAAGTGCATGGATCATGCGATCCCTAACAGAGCCAATATGCTATCCTGCAAAAAATTGATGCCAATCTGGTGGTCCCCTGCCATAAACAAACTCTACAACAGAAGAAATAAAATGTTGCAAAAAAAGAGTAAAATCCCATGACTGGAGGAACTTCCTGGTCAGCCTCAGTAAGAACCCGAGATCCCTTATAAAATCCTCCAAAGATAGTTAAGAAAACAAAATCGCCACTGATTCTAAAGACAACCACAAAGCATTCTATAGCTATGTCAAGAATCTCAATGGCAACACTCAGATCTGCTCTGCGTTACAGCACAATGGCACTAAATATACAGAACCAACTGATATTGCCAACATCCTGGTAGATAGGTTCAGTGCTAACTTTACCCTTTTCTCACCCCTAAAGGGCCCAGCTCTATACCAGAAGAATGCAAAGTTCCTGTAATCACAGCTGCATAGGTAAAAAACGCACTCTCCAAAGCCAAGAACACAGCATCCATGGGACCTGACAACATCCCAGGCTGCATTCTACATGAACTACAGAATGAACTGGCAGCCCATCTAAGCACCATGTTCAATTATAGCCTCACCTCAGGCTTTGTGCCCACTAAATGGTGCACAGTGACGGTTATCCTACTCCACAAAGGGAGAGCCACCACGGACCCTGGGAACTACCACCCAATTAGCCTAATGAGCCTGGTCTGCAAGGCCATGGAACGTATCATCATGGAACTTATAAACATTGGTAATCTCCAAACTCTGGATCCCACCCAGTTCTGGTTTGTAAAAGGCAGATCATGTCTCCTAAACCCGATAGACTTCTTTGACGCAGTCACCAAAGCCATAGATGAGGGTAAGGTGGTTCACACAGCCTATCAAGATCTCACCAAGGCTTATGTCACAAGATGCGTTGCCAACTGGCTCACTGAAAGAACTCACACTGTGAAAGTAGCAGACTCCAAATCTGACTTCAGACCAGTGACAAGTGAAGTACCACAGGGTTCAGTCCTGGATCCTCTCCTGTTTGGTATCTACTTTTCTGAAGTACAGGCTAACACAGAAGGTGTTTGGCTAATGAAGTTCACAAATGACTGCAAACTAGGAGCCATAATCAAAACCTCCAACGATGTGGACATCCTACAAAAAGGGCCTCACTGAGATAGATGCTTGGTGTCAAAGTCATGGCCTCAAGCTCAATACCAAAAAGTTCATTGTCATCCCCTTTGGTAAAAACTCTGTACCCATGAGCTACCACATAGGTGGTAGTCTACTTAGCATTGAAAGTGTGATAAGAGACCTTGGGACACAGGTGGACAGTAGTTTCTCCTTTGATTATTGCTAAAACTGTGATACTTATCTACTCTGACATTTAACACTGGGATACTGCATCTACCCTGACATTGATCATTGTTAAAACTCTGATACTTTATCTACTCTGACATTTTATTTTCTAAATTCTCTTAATCTCTGTATCAGTATCTAGTAGATTCACAGTTATCTCTTCTTAGTACTCTGTGTAACTTAGAATTATTTTTATATTTTTTGTAATACTTTTTATTATAACTAGTTGTATTTTTTGTAATACTGTTATTATAACTAGTTGTATCTTTGGAGCTTTTCTCCCCAGGACTCCATTGAAAACGGGATCCTCAAGGCCCAATGGACCACCCTGGTAAACAAACTGCAAATAAATAAAATAAATAAATAAATAAAATAAATAATCACATCATCACAGTAGTCAGGAAATCCTTCTACATGGCACACCTCATCACAAAAGGTTTCTCATCCAGTAAAAAAGAGGTCATTGTTTCCCTCTACTTATCACTCATTAGACCCATTATAGAGTACAATTCCCTTTTGGTATGTACCTCACAAGACATCTACAACAACTGGAAAGGCCACAGAAATACCTCACAAAGAGGATTACTGGCCTCAAACAGATGCCCTATGCAGACTGTCTAAAAAAACTCTAGCTTTACTCAGTTGGATATCGCCTACTCAGAGGCGATGTCTGCCTAACATACAAATCTATGTCAAACCCAGAGCTGTTGGACATGTTCCACTTAAAGAAATCCCAATCCCTCTGAGTTACATGCTCTAGGGACCTAAACCTTGTCACCACAATAAACAGAACATAGAGGGATAGATTCCTGTCCCAGAGACTTCCCACACTCTGGAACAAACTACCTATCTATATCAAACAAATAGTAATAATAATAATCTTGATGATGAGGAAATTCACCCCGGGGATCACCTCTGGGGCTCTGCTCAACAGGGGCACAGGAAAATAATTTTCTTGGGTGGTGGAAGTCAGGGTACCTTTTTGACTAGGCTTATGTAGGCCCTAGGGCCAATAGCTTAGGACCTACCTATGAACCTATGACTGTGTACATGCACACACACATCAATGTCACATACAGGTCACCACCAAACACACACAGCTGCTCTCCCTAGTCCAGCTGACCAGCACCCCTCTAGACACACACATATGATGTCAACTGTGTGGAACAGCCTAGGCTTCTGGCAACCCCACACCACACCCTGTGCATGTGATGATACCTGTGCCACATTCCTGTCATCCATACCATCGATGCAGGGACATGCTAATATGTGTCTGATGCACAGGGTGACTATAGTACAGTTGCTGACAGGTGCAGTAGTGTTATGCCCTGTAAGGTGGTGACTGCTGGATTGTGTCATGAGTATACATCATAGTGTGTGTCCCTTTGTTCCATGATGGTACTTTGGTGTTAGTATTGCTGACTGACCATTGTCTCTCAGACCTTTTCTGTTTCTGTTCCAGGTGTTGGTGTGTCTATGCCGCGGAGACCTGCTGCCAGTACAGTGGCTCAGGTTGGCATGGTGGCAATGCAGGAATATGATGTCATTAAGGTACGTCTGTACATGTGCATGTTTACCTGGGTGCGTATGTGTAGGACAGTGTGTCAGGGACAATGGGGGCAGACAGCGTAATCTTGCATGTTTACCCCTTGACACAACATGCTACTCTTGATACATGTCACCTGGGAGTTCAGTAAGATCATGGGTTCATAGGATCATAGAAGGTTGCTACAGTAATGGCCCTGGGTCCCGTACAAGCCTAGCCATTAGTTTATCCCCAACAGAATCATCTATCAGCACCTGTTGCTCCTGTCATTGAGTGACACAGGTGGGACTCCTGGGACAGATTCGTGGTAGCCTATCCACTCATCACGGTTACACCTGATGAGGGTCTGCATGGTATTCTGTTTGACATGTATGGGAAGTGCATTCTTGAGACAGGGCAACCTCTGCGAGACAATCCTGTCTGTCCAGCAGGTTTTGATGATGTCGCATGTCAGATTCAGGCCTGTTGTGCTGGTAATGCATGAGGAAGTAGATTCACATATATGGGGCAGCTGTTGAAAGGCAGGGTCCAACATTGGTTTGTAGGCCTGCCAGCCCATCTCTGGGCAATCTGTCTGATACCGAGTGGGGCACTACTGATTAGAGGCTGTCTGCATGGTACAGGTGTTGGAGGCCATGGATTACCTTTGTGGGTATTACCATAGCATTTCCAGATGGTGCAGATGTCTGGATAGGCACATATTAAATGGGTCATTGTACTAAATTATTGTTCTACTGGCTGAAGACTACACAGAGGTAATGTCCACCATTTTTCTGGATGCACTGTCTTTACCTATGAGTTGCACCACGTACAAGGCATTTCTGACCACTGCCACTACATGATGGTTGAATGCGACATTGTTATCAAACTGAGTACTCAGGTCTCTCAAAGGTTGAGTGTTTATGGGGTTGCCAATGATGTGACAAAACAGTGGGGCCATGTCCTTGCCATATGGTATGATGGCACTGTTTTCTGCATTTAGCTTGAGGCCAGGATCTTGGCACCAGTCTGTACCCTTTGTAAGACCCTGTTGCAGTGTGTTAACATCATTTGGTGGGTCGATGACAGACAGCACATAACTTACAGTTACCACAGCCTTAGTCAGTATCTCCATATGTGGTGGTGGTGGCTAGCATTTATGCCTAGATACATGTGAAAATACAGCCTGGACAGCATAATACAAGTATTTAGGGACAGCAGCTACCCACAGGGCTTCAACATGTTTACATATTGCACACACATAGGCAACACAGAATAGGGTTGCCATCTTAAATGCCCAATGTGGGACGTTTCTTGTATCGTGAGAGCTGGCAGGACAAACTATACCCATGGCAACTGCAAAGGACAGGACTTCTCTTGGTCTGCCAATATGACATCTTATTTTTGTAGCATTTCCCTAGATTATGCTATGTCTCAGAACATTCAGGTGTTTCTGATGTAAAATGACTGGTTTATGCAACTACTACACATATGTAGGAAATGTTTTTTGTCCTACACTCTTGGGACCTATGTATTGTTTTAGTTGTTTTCACAGGACACACCTAGCCAAATATGGACTGCAACCTGCACTGTGGGACAGATATTGGCTCTAACACAGTCACACTGCTGCAAGGAGACACACACACACACACACACACACACACACACACACACACACACACACACACACACACACACACACAAACACATACACTCACAGAGTTCCCAGTTTTGAGATCACAACCCCTATCTATCTAGATATGTATACTATAGAAATACATACTTATCACATGCGCCACGGTGCTATTGTGTTTAGAGAGTATCTGTGTTACTAAGGTGGATGATATCAGTAGGCCCTGTTTAGGTTGACACTGTGGGGGTTAGCAGGGTGAAACGGGCCCTTAAAATGGTATGACTATTGCACACACACACACACACACACACACACACACACACACACACACACACACACACACACACACACGCAATACAGCCACACTGCTACAGGGGATATGCATATATACACACATACATACACTCCCAGAGTTGCCAGCTTTGAGATTAAAACCTCTACCTATCTAGTTGTATGTACTATAGTGTTACGTACATACCACATGTGTCACAGAGCTTATGTGCCTGGAGAGTGTCCAACTGTGAATCTAAGGTGGATGACACCAGCAGGCCCTGTAAAGTAATCCAATGGGGGGGGGGGTTAGGGTGGAACAGACCCTCAAAATGGTATAACCATCACACACACGCACACACACACACACACACACACACACACACACACACACACACACACACACACACACACACACAGTAGCCACACTGCTACAGGGGAGATGCTTCATACACACACATATACACTCACACAGATGCTAGTTCTGAGATTAGAACCCCTACCTATCTAGCTGTATGTACTACACTGCTACATACTTATTGCATGTGCCACAGAGCTTATGCCCTTGGAGAGTGTCTAACTGTGCATCTAAGGTGGATGACAGCAGCAGGCCCTGGAAAGTAATCCAATGGGAGGATTAACAGGGTGGAACAGGCTTTTAAAATGTATTGATATTGCACACACATAAGCAAGACATACACACAGCTTCAGGGGGCTATATTTACACACACGCACTGCGTTGCCATTGGTGGGATTATAACCACTACCTATGTAGCTGTATACACTATAGTGCTACATATTTATCACATGCACCACAGAGCTTATGTGTCTGGAGAGTGTGTAACTGTGCATCTAAGGTGGATAACATCAGTAGGCCCTGTAAAGTAGGCCAATGAGGGGGTCACAGGTAGGCACAAGCTTTAAAATGTATTGGCATTGCACACACATAGGCAAGAAATACACACAGCAGCAACTGTGTTGCCATTACTGGGATTAGAACCACTGCCTATATAGCTATGTACACTATACTGCTACGTAGCTATTGCATATGTGATGCCTGTGCACTGGCCCAGTAATCAATGTGCTTCAATCCTCACCACTAACACCAGTGAGGGGCATCCACATTGGGAGGATAACAAGTACACACACACAGTAAATTACAATTTCCCTTAAGAGAACACAGAGATGACAGTCAGCCTGGGGCTGGTTTCTCCCTTTCTCTCCAGATCCCCAATAAGACTCCCCACTGGCACAGCTATAGGGTCCAGATCTCAGCCTAGTGGTCAAGCTAAAACCTCCAGCACCCTCTCTGTCCAACCAGTGCTTTGTGTCCCTGCCCAAGTAGCTGGCAAACACACACTTTAAGATTTGATTTATATACAAATACACAGACACCCCATGGGGAAGGCTGGCACAGGTTCTCCAGCTATGCCCCCTTTCTGCCCAGGCTAAACATAGTACCAACTGCCACCAACCACTACTATCAGCTACTATAAGGCCCTTCACAAAGGGTGACCAGTTTTACTGTGTAATGTTATTATTATCCAGTTAGTAAGTGTGATGAACAGCAAGGCTATTGGAGTGGCTTTGTACAGTATCATCAAATACATGCAAGTACTCTAGAACTTAAATTATCTCTGCACAAAACAGCCACAGTTGACAGGTTTAAAAATATTTAATAATAAATTATAAAAACACAAGACAATACTTATTACTTCAGCACAATGACATTAAAGAGTTCAGAAATCACAGGAAATACTTTAAAACAATATTGAAAGTCTGACATAAATATAGAAAACAGCTAGTCTAATCTTACTATTCTATCTCTAAGAGAAGTCACTGTTCTAAATACTACTTACATACAGAGAAAGCAAGTGCTGGTGAGTGGATGTTCTTACTAGATCCAAGACAAGATACAAAATGCTCAGTCTTTCTTTCTGAGAAAGTTTTAAATTGATAATACAAAGTTCTGCTGACTCATCTCAGATTACATCATTTTATCACTTATCCTTTAGCCCAGGCTAACAGAAACTCAAAATTGTCATTTCTTTGTAAGCTGCACCTGCCAGGAAACCACAACAATAAAAGGCACTTTTACATATGAAACCTAGTAATTATCTATGTCTTAAGATAATATAAAGAATTTCCCAGCCCAGACATCCTGTCTCTGAGCTTGAGATCAAACACAGTTGTAAAATTATTTACTTAACAGATTTCTTCCAGCAGGGTGCACTGTGGTTACATTTTTGAAGCTCAGTACAATATATAGTTTAATCATAACATATAGTTCTCTTTACATTTGTAAAACAAATCTGTTAATTATATGAATATTTACAATGACATAGAATTATCTACAAAATTCTATCTGGCTGGGCTGGCAGCCCCTCAGTTTTTCACGTCCCCCCCCCCCCGAGAACTCAAGCTAGTTTTTCAAGTGTCCCTTGAGAAACGTTGCTTGAGAGGGTTGAGTCTATCTGGGTATACCTTACCCATTCCCTGTCTTGAGATCCTATCTGCATTGGTGTTGCTAACCCCACTGCGGTGCTGCACTGACATATCATATGCATGCAGCGCTAGGCTCCATCTTAGCAACTTGGCATTTTGTTGGCTGCCTCGATGTAACCATGTTAGGGGATTGTGATCTGTAGCTATAGTGTATTTCATTCCATACAGATAAGGCTGAAGTTTCTGCAGTACCCACACTATGGCTAACCATTCCTTTTCTACAGCTGCATAGCATTCTTCCCTGGGTTGGAGCCTATGACTGAGATAAACCATTGGGTGCTCTTCTCCCTCTGAAGAAATCTGGCTAAGTACAGACCCCACTTCATGGTTTAAACCATCCACCTGCACAACAAATTCTTTGCTGTAATCTGGACTGGCTAACATGGGGGTCTTCCCAAAGCTTCTTTAAGCTTCTGGAATGCCTGCTCACATGCTGGGATCCACACTACCTTATCTGGCCTGTTTTTCCATATCAGGTCTGTGAGGGGAGCAGCTATGGTACTATAACTGGGGACAAACATTCGGTAGTACCCTGCTGTCCCTAAGAATGCCCTCACCTGCTTTTTGGTAACAGGTGCAGGCCATGCCTGAATGGCTTCCACTTTGGCAGGTTCTGTCCTGATCTTACCACTCCCCACTCTATGTCCCAGGTAGGAGACCTCTACCTTACCCACCTCACATTTGCTGAGATTAATGGTCAACCCTGCCCTCTATAGTCTGTCCAGCACCTCCCTGACATGCTGAAGGTGCTCTTGCCAGGAATGGCTGTAGATGGCCATATCATCTAGGTAAGCAAGGGTAAGCCCTCCTGCTCCTACTAGGATATAATCTACCAGCCTCTGGAAAGTCACTGGGACATTTTTCATCGCAAAGGGCATCTTTGTGAACTCATACAAACCAAAAGGAGTCACAAAGGCTGATCTCTCTCTAGCACTGGAAGTCAAGGGCACCTGCCAGTAACCCTTGGAAAGATCAATGGTAGTAAGATACTTAGCCCCACTCAGCTGCTCTAGGGCTTACTCTGTCCTAGGCATGGCGTAAGCATCTGACTCTGTGTGACTATTTAATTTCCTGCAGTCCACACAGAACCTGGTGCTGGCATCCTTCTTTGACACCAGCACCACTGGGGAGGCCCATGGACTGTTGGACTCTTGAATTACCCCTAGTTTCAACATTTCCTGTATCTCCTCCTTCAGAGTCTGTTTGACTCTCTCAAGCACCTTATAAAGGGCCTGTCTAATAGGCCTTTGGAGTCCTATATCCACTTGGTGCTGCACCAGGTGGGTGCACCCTGGTTTCCCAATGGACATGTCCCCAGACTCCTGTAACACTGTTCAGATTTCTCTAACCTGAGTGGGAGATAGCTGCTGGGGCATTGCTACCCCTTCCACTGAGGTGTCAGTCCAGGCATCACTGAGGCAATCAGTCACCACATCTCCCTCAGACTCCTCCTGAAGTCCACTGCAAATACTCAGCACAAGGGCCTCCCTATCATGGTAAGGTTTCATCATGTTAACATGGTACAATTTGTGCCCCTGCCTCCTGTCTAGCAGTTTTATCATGTAGTTAACATCACTGACCTTCCTTACCACCTTGTAGGGTCCCTCCCAAGCTGCTTGAATCTTGTTATGTCTGACAGGAATGAGAACCATTACCTGCTGCCCTACAGCATACTCTCTAGCTTGAGCATTCCTGTCATACTAGACCTTTTTCAGCTGTTGAGCTTCTGTCATATCAGATCTTTTTCTGCTGTTGAGCTTCTGTCAGGTTCTCCTGGGCCAAGCCCATGAATTCCCTAATACCTTTCCTGAGGTTTAGGACATATGCCACAAAGATTCCTTGTGAGATTCACACTCACCATCCCAGTCATCACAAATTAAATCTAGAGGTCCCCTCACCCATTGCCTATACAACAACTCATCATCACGAACATGGGAGCACAATGTTCAACACCGGAAGTATACCCCTCACTGGTGAGATCAGATCACAAACTAATCTCGCTGGAGGTCCTCATCCCACCCCCACCTGAAATAAAAAAGACCACAGTAAAGAACTTCTCGAAAGCCGACTTCACACTTCTAAAGACTAGTGTGGTCTCCTTTAAGGCCCCCGAGCCAGCGGAAAACAGTACTCAAGCCGCTGAATCACTTACAAATGCCTTCTACCAGCACCTGCAGGACTGCATGGATAAGGCAATCCCAAGCAAAACAAAGACTCTTTGTACCAAAGGCAAGCGTCCAGTCTGGTGGACCCCAGCCATAAACAAACTCTACAACAAAAGGAGGAAGCTACTACAAGATAGAGCAAAATCCTTAAAAGGTAAGACACCCTTGATCACTATAAGTAAAAACTAAGAGCTCTCATAAAATCATCCAAAGCAAATTTTGAGAGAAAAATAGCTAAAGACTCAAAAGACAATCATAAGGCCTTCTTTAGCTATGTTAGAAACCTGGGAGGAAACTCCCAGATATGCTCAGAACTAGTTCAAAATGATGTGAAGATTACTGATCCTACAGACATTGCCAACATACTGGCTGACAGGTTCAGTGCAAACTCCCAAAGGAGAGATACCTATACCAAGCGATTGCAGCCCCCAAACATCTCCAACGCCCAAGTGAGAACTGCTCTCTCCAAAGCAAAAAACACAGCATCCATGGGACCTGATGGTGTCCCCGGCTGTGTGCTCCACGAACTCAACGAGGAATTAAACCCACAGCTAGGACAGCTGTTTAATCATAGTCTTACCTCTGGATACATACCCAGGGAGTGGTGCACTGCAACTGTGGTCCCACTTCACAAAGGCGGTGCCTCCACCGACCCTGGAAATTACCGGCCCATTAGCTTGTCAAGCCTTATCTGCAAAGCCATGGAGAGGATCATAATGGACCTCATAAATAAAGACATAGGGAATTTGCAGACTTTGGATCCATCCCAGTTTGGCTTTGTCAAAGGCAGATCATGCCTTCTAAACTTGGTTGACTTTTTCGAAACAGTCACCAAAGCCATTGATGAGGGAAAGGCAGTCCATACAGCCTACCTCAATCTGGCGAAGGCCTTCGATACAATACCCCACTCGGGTATCATTGAAAAACTCATCAGCTTAAATGTTAACCCATACATCACAAGATGGGTTGCAAACTGGCTGAGTGACAGAACCCACAGGGTCAGAGTTGCTGGCGCCATGTCATACTCAAAGCCTGTCACAAGTGGTGTACCACAGGGCTCAGTCCTGGGCCCACTCTTGTTTGGCATCTACTTTTCCAAGTACAAGCAAACACAGGAGGGTTATGGCTGACAAAGTTTGCAGATGACTGCAAACTGGGCCATAGTAGAAAACACATCTGACATAGATATCCTTCAGAAGGGTCTCACAGAAACGGATAACTGGTGCCAGAGCCATGGCCTAAAGTTAAATGCCAAAAAATGCATAGTCATACCCTTCGGGAAAAACAAGGTTACCCCTAGCTACCAAATAGGTGGCAATCCACTGAGCACAGAAGAGGTTATCAGGGACCTGGGGACCCAGGTTGATAGTAGTCTGTCATTCGACACCCATGTAGCTAAAGTAGTTAGGAAGACCTTCTACATTGCCCACCTTATCATGAAGGGATTCTCATCTAGATCAAGGGAGGTCATAATCTCCCTATACTCATTACTCATCAGACCAATGATTGAGTACAATGCCCCATTCGGAATGTATCTGACCCGACACTTGCAGCAGCTAGAGAGGCCACAAAAGTTCCTCACCAAAAGGATAAAGGGTCTCAAACATCTGTCCTATGCTGCCCGACTGAAAGAACTCCAGCTCTATTCAGTAAACACCGCTTGCTCAGAGGTGACCTTTGCCTAACATACAAGGCCATGTCAAACCCAGATTTGATGAATATGCTGCACCTCAAAAAATCTAGATCCATCAGAGCCACAAGGGCGGGAGACTTAAATCTCGACACGGCTATTAATAGGACGTGCTGGAGGGATAGATTCATCACCCAAAGACTCCCTATGCTGTGGAATAAAATCCCGGTATATGTGAGGCAGAGCACCTCGCTGGCCTTGTTCAAGAGAAATCTTGACCAATGGATGGGAGATCGCAGATATACCCCAGGGATTACCTCAGTGTCACTGCTCGACAGAGGCACAGCAAAATAATGGGTATAGTTCCCCATACTAAAGGGGTGACATAAGCCACAAAACTATGGGCTAGGCTTGTAAATGCCCTCGGGCAGATAGCCTAGTATGAACCTATGAACCTATAAAGGGTGAAAACCCCATGGATTCCTAGGGAACCTCTCTGTAAGCAAACAACAGTTGGGGCAAATATTTGTCCCACTCCTTCTTAAACTGGTCTGCAAATGCCATTAGCATGGACTTGAGTGTAGAGTTTAACCTCTCAACCAGACCATTAGTCTGGGGATGGTAGGGGTGGTCTTTAGGTGCTTCAACCCACAATACTTCCACAGACAAGTCAGCTGGTCTGACATGAAATTGGCACCTCTGTCAGTCAGTATTTCTTTTGGGAAACCTACCCTTCTGAAAATCTCTAACAAAGCATTTGCTACCTTTTTTGCTTCAATGGAGGACAAAGCCACTGCCTCAGGGTATCTGGTAGCATAATCTACTACCACTAGGATATACTTTTTCCCTGTGAAACTTGGGATACTCAGAGGCCCCACAATATCCATAGCTACCCTCTGAAATGACTCCTCAATCACAGACAAAGGCATCAAAGGAGCTTTCACCTTGTCCCCTGCCTTGCCTACCTTTTGTTACTGCTCACAGGTCCTGTAGTACCCTGTTACAGCTCTAGAAATTCCAGGCCAATAGAAGTTCTGCATAATACGACTCTTTGTACGTTTTATGCCCATATGACCTGCAAAGGGAATATCATGAGGTATGGCTTAGAAGTACCAGATGGTAGGCTCTAGGCACTACCAACTGCTGTATCCTCTCTCTTTCTAGCTCTCCCTCAGGGGTTCACTCTTTATACAGTAACCGCTTGTCCCAGTATACAGATTACCCTTCCCTTGAGAATCAGGTACCTCACTATCTATCTGCCCCAGGCCTTGTAATATAGGGTCTGAGAGCTGAGCCTGTCTCAAGTCTCTCTTTGTGACCCTTCCCAGCTCCCCTTCCACATGAAGTTTGGCATTCTCTGACAGCAGTGCCTTACTGTCAGCCTGGATACTACTACTCACCTCTGCCCTTACAGTGACTCTGTCCAAGGAACCATCAGTACCAACAAGCATCTGCGGCTCACCTTCAGTCTCAGTGCTACAGGGCAGCTCCCTCCTTGAAGTAACCACCTCACCAGTCCTGGCTGCAAGTGTGCGGTCTGTCTGTGTCTCCCCCAGGCTACCAGACCCACATGCTTGTCTCCAAGCCTAACTGAGTGTAACTGCATGAGCACATGGTACTGCATTATCAAATTCATTCCATATCAGTACATTTGCAGGGATATCCTTAAACACACCTACTTCCTGGCTTCATTTTCCACCCTCCCAGTCAAGGTGAATGCTAGACAAAGGTATTTGGAATAGGGTCCCTCCTAAAGCTCTGATTGGAATAAACTGCCCAGGCAAGTAGTGCTTCTCTGTAACCACTGCAGGCTTCACAATGGTTATGTCAGAGGCTGTGTCTCTCTCAGAAATAGCCTCTTTGCCATTCACTATGACAGGATATAACCTCTTGTGGTAGTTTGGTACCCTTGTTGTCTCAAGACAACCTACTGTTGGCATTTTGTCCATCCCACTTACTGGCTCCCTCCCCTTTTGTTCCCCACTTTGCCTCTGTGGACATCTATATGCTACATGGCCCCACTGATAGCATTCAAAATATTTAACCCTTTGTTCTGGACGGGTCTATATTTTAAGACTGACAGTTGAAAGCATCGAACAACATATGGTCGACACCATATGGTCGATGTCTTCAAACATCAACCTTATAAAAAGACAAAAAGAAAAAGAAAAAAGTGCCCTAATGGGTTGAAGCAGGGGGGCAAGCCCCCCTGCACCCCCCCACACCCCTGCTACTTAAATATACCAACTCAGAGACCGCACTACATTGCAGTAAATGGAAAGCTCCCCTTAGGGAGATTTTCATTTACACGCTCGAGATTCTGAGCGTTCGATATTCTCGTGCCAACAATGTCAGATTCGACATTGTCGGCTTTCGAGAATATAATATAGACATGTACCTGGACTAGTGGCTTCCCTTGCTACTGGCAGATTCTGTTGGAGAAGTCTGGGCTTCCCACCATGAGTTCCCTTAGACCCATGAGCAGCACTTGGTGTTCCTTTCCTGTGCAGGGATGCCCTGCTTGCCAGGTATAGGTTTCCCTTCTTTCCCAACTCATCTGTAGTAGCACATTGTATGTCAGCTAACCAGATCCTCATGTCTTCAGGCAAAGTGCTAAGGGCTTGTTCCCTCACCAAAAGGTCTGCCAGCCCTTCATAACTGGTGACCTGACATCCACTCACCAATGAAAATAAGTGCTCAGTTCAGCAACATATTCACACACACTTTCATCTGCCTTGCGTCTTTGCTCATGAAATGTTTTCCTATAAGCTTCAGGTGTTAGCTTAAAAAAATTTAGCAAACAATTTTTTACAGCACTACAATCAAAAAAATCATGATCAGATAGTTTAGACAGCACAGTTACAGATTTACCATGGAGTAAGGGGGTCAGGAACCATACCCAGAGCCTTTGGTCAACATCATACTGTTTACATACCCTCTCAAACATAGGAATGAAACTCTCAAAATTATCCCCCTTTGTAAATTGTGCAAAAAACTTACTGACCTTTTGTGGTTCTGGGATCCAGTTACTGTGTGCTGTCAGTAATATCTGACCCATATCTAGGGTGTTTACAGAGTGTGCTGGACTGAACAGAGTCTTGCATAATGTGTCTGGTACATTTTACATAGCACTGTGAATTCTTGGTACATCAGTGGCAGATCATTATAGATTGATGTGAGGAACCGCTGACAGACATTTGGGTGACCAACTCCATACACCACAGGGAACCCATGCTACTGCATGAACTGTTCTAGTCTGAACTTTTTATATTTGTCTGACCAGTAGTTCCTCCTTCCCCTTATATGTGGGCCATTGTCCTGCCCAGCTCCAGTTCCTGGCTTTGTCCACAGTTGCTGCTCTATGTAGTTGTAAGCATGCTGTGGCTGGGGTAAGAGATGTAACACCACACGCAGGATTACGGACATCACACCTCTGTCTGTACCTGTTTTGCAGGTTGTCCGGCATTGTGCCCCTTACATCTGCTCTGGTCTTCAGATAGTTTGTGTTGTACTGTTATTATAAGACTACATGTTGCACCATACCTCTCAAACTCTTACAGCCAAAAATCTGTATATGGCCATATGTAACGGTGGGACACAGGCCCAACCATGGGGACAAGATTTTAATATTTCTCTTACAAACTTAGACAGTTGGTAGAATGGTTTTGTATTGGCATAATTTTCTGATGGGTATGAAGTTTGCGTCTCAACTATCTGTCATTTTCTCACAGCAACCTTTATTGATTTGCCAGTAGTTTGACAGAAAACTGCAATGTTATGACAAACAGAGCAGATATACGAGGCATAAATGTGGGCATTATCTGAAACTCTGTACATTTGTGAGGTATGGATGGTGCCTACTGACTTGTTGTAAGTACTGACACAGTTACATGACAGCTTTTATATCCTGGTGCTACAGTGACTTGTTACATCATGCTGTTCTACTAGCCACCATCTAGGTTACTCAGAGCTGTGTACTGTCCATATCTGTGGCCCCCTGTCCCTCCATCATCTCTGTCTTTGTCCAGGTTTCTTGAGTACCAAATACTGACATATGGACAGTCTGTAGAACTCCTACCATAGGTGTAGCTCACATGCAAAACATTAGGCACAGCCATTCTCAAACTATGTACCCCATCAACCATGGTAATGTACCTGGCCTACTAAGCAATGACAGCCACAAGACAGTGCAGTTTACTTCCTGACACTATCAACCACAGACATACATAGGACATTGACCCCTGAATATTGGTACATGTCACCAAGTTGATTGGGACAACCCAGGGATTGTGTGGTTTCCTTCTATTACCTTGCAAGCATACTGTTACTGCAGTTGTATGGGAACACAGGAGTGTTGGGGGTAGGGGACTCTAGCATTGATAGTCAAGCATCTGTCCTGTGACCCCACTGTTTGTAATTCCCTTGCATAGTGCATTGGGTTTTGCTGGCTTGGGGCCTATTGCATGTTATGGGTCAGCCAGTATTGGACAGATAATTCCTATTGTCCCACACAGCTCTCTGTTGTCTGCAGGTATATTAGTAGCCCACTCTATTCCCTTGCATACATGCAGCAGGCCCATACATATGCTACCACAGTCTACTACCCCATTCATTTGTTGTACAGAAGAGTGACTTAACTTTTGCCTGCAGCAGTTGAGATAGTGCTTCAGGGCTGTCTCTGACACACACAGTACACAGCCAATACATGGTAAGGTACAGGTTGGGTGGTGTGGCTGGCATTTTTTACTATGTATGTGAGTCGGAGTGAGGACCCTAGCTTGTCAGTGCATGTGCTATACTTTGTCTGATTGCCAAGACCAGGGCATACTGGGCATGCCTACATCTGCCTACATGAACATGCTCAGGGGGATCCTCCTCAGAGTCCCCTTGTGGTTGTGGGGACATTGGCACTGGTGGGGGACTGTGTGTCCCTTCTCTGTGATGTTCCTGCCACAGCTGTTTCCACAGGATCATATTGTGTAGCATGGCACATACTGTGAACATGTGTGCACATGTGGCTGGAGAGTACTGCAGGGCTCTACCAGATATACTGAGGCAGTGGAACCTTGACTTGAGCAGCCCAAACACACACTCTATGATGTTTCTAGTTTGTGTGTGTGCCTCATTATGGCGTTCTTCAGTAGGTGTGTGTGCATTTCTGATGGGCGCTATCATTCACGGTTCCAGTGCGTAGCCAGCATCCCATATGGGATGTCACCCTGGCAAATGTCTGGTACATCTGTGAGGCATGCCAAATGTGGAAGTCATGATAACTGCCAGGGCTGCCAGCACACACATTCATGATAATGGCCTGGACATTGCACATGACCTGGCAGTTGATGGAGTGATACACCTTGCAGTTGATGTAGACCTTACCCTCTTCACTGGGTGGTGCTTTGATGTGCACATGAGTGCCGTCTATGGCACCCAGTACCTCAGAGTAGTGTGCTACATGGTGGAAGAGATGCATATTGCTGACCCTCTCCTCAGGGTGTGGGGTAAATAAATGTGCTCACAGGCATGTGCTTGCATGGCATCCAGGAACAGATGGAGTACCCTGGATGCAGGTGTCTGTAAGACCCCCATTATGTCCTCAGCCGGTCTTTGAAAAGTAACTGTAGCTAATATTTTAAGGGCTACACATACCTTTGTTTCCACTGGGATGGGTTTCCCTCTGTTGGCTCTGAGTCTGCGTTAAGGATGGCTGAGCTCAGTGAGTTCTTGTAGTATGACCCTGTCCACCCTGTAGCAGTCTAAAATCTCCAGCTCATGTAGCCCCTGGAAGGTTACCCTGGGCTTGAACACTCTCCTCCTTTTCAGTCTGGGCCTTTTGTCAGTATCAGCATCATCACTGACTTCAGCATCAAGTGCATACAGATGTAGCAGTGCAGCAGCAGCCCCTAGCATTTTGCCAGTTAAAATTCCCAAGTGTGTACACCAGTGGTGCAGATTATGTGGGAAAATCAGATTGTAGGGTGTATGCATACTTTATACTGGTGTGCTGCAGATGCAGCTTGCATGATTGGCTCATTATGCTCCATTCCACCTGATAGGTATAGCATTGGGGGGTTGTATGGGTCAGTGTCTGTTGAACAGGGCTTATCAGTCATTTCTACCTGATTGGCTTTCCCAGGATATTTTCTTTTCTTTTTCTAATTATTTCACTGCTAAGAACTGGGGCACAGCGCACAAACCTGTGGTGCTAGTGTAAACAGTGCTCAGCAGTCCTGACACTCCCCCGAGCACAGGCACACTCAGCTTTTCTTAGACCAGCTAAAACACATGCCGTAGGGCTAAATTCAGCTCAGCAGTATCAGACACCCCCCCTGCATAGCTGCACTTAGCTGAGTGCAGACAGGTGCTGCTGATCTCCAATCTGCTTAAACATAGCATGACACACCCCCTTTTGATGTCAGCTACCTGTTGCACTACTACATGGTTCTAGCCCTACCATGGGTTGTATCTGTGGACATTGTAGCCCTTTTGCCATTCAGTAACCCCAGCTCATTTATATAGAGCTAATTGAGTATACCCTGGATACTTCCCTACTCCAGGGCTTGCCTCCATAGCAACCACTGACACCTGCCATTGTAAGACTCTGCATGCTGGGCACTATAATGTAATATTTTTTGCAAATGTCTAATTTTCATTTTTTACACTTTTTATTTTATTTTATTTTTTTTTTGCCATAACGGCATGTTTGCACATCGCTGCACCCTGCACAAACGTAATATATGTATTAAAAAATATATATTTTTTAATGATTTGCATTGCTTTCAGGACTCACTCGCCATAGTTTTGTCCATTTGCATGCCTACAGTGCCATATCCACCCTCTTTTGGGCTTTTACAGCCCCTGTTTAGATTTTACAGTCCTGTACACAGTTTCTATCAGCATACATTTCTTACAGCAACACTACCTGCATAGGTGCCTTTCTGCTTACTGTATCACAAATCAACCTCATTTGCATGGATTTCACCAGCTTATGAGGTGATTTGCATTCTGTGTATACTACCATGTCTGCACGCTCATGCACACCCCCCCCCGCCCTGTTTACTGAATCGCTCAATGGCCATTTTCCATTTTAGGGCCATGCCACTATGCCTACACAGAGAATTGCTTCGTGTAGTCTTTACTGAATTCCCCCCAGTGAGATGGCTCTTCGAGTCAAACGTGGTATCAGCTGTCAATTGCCTCAAGTCTCTGGAGCTCATAACAGTCATGATTTTCCTAATTATGTTTGTAAGATACCACATGAGAGTTCTTCCTTGTACCTTAACGACACAATAGAT